>NC_053155.1:27734477-27989477 GCF_016835505.1 Polypterus senegalus | reverse complement strand
ACCAACCCTCTTCTGGCCGAGATGCCCGTCCAGCAAATGCAGACATACAGTATAGAAAATGGGTTCCCTGAGTGTCAAAGTAGATTAAAGAAAATGTATCACTGAATGGAAGTTTCAAGCAATCAGAGGCTGGTAAAGGATCTACAGTACATCACAGTGGTTCGAGGGACCCCCTCAAGGTTGCTTTTATTATTTAAAGAAATGTCACAAGCAGTGCATTATTCTCTTTTTTATTTTTATTGATCTCAATGTTTTAGTGAGCGGTCATTGAGAGAGAAATTCTACAATATTTGTACTTTTTCCAGAATCTGAAATGTGTTTTGCTTTGTTTTCCATTATCTTTTTTAATATGTGTCTCCTTCTGCACATATAGCCCCCTTTACTGTAACTAAATGCTACAAGGGGAGCAGTTGCTGTACTTCAGTGCCAGTTTCTTAAAGGAGGTCTCCTCCCCAAAAATGAACACCTATTTTTTATTTGTTACATAACCTATATGGTTTGTAGTGATGGCTCAGAAAAAAAATGTATCTAATGTATTCATAGAGAATGGAAGCTTCTGATATACAGTCATATGAAAAAGTTTGGGAACCCCTCTTAATTCTTTGGATTTTTGTTTATCACTGGCTGAGCTTTTAAAGTAGCGACTTCCTTTTAATATTTGACATGCCTTATGGAAACAGTAGTATTTCAGCAGTGACATGAAGTTTAGTGGATTAACATAAAATATGCAGTATGCACCATAACAAAATTAGACAGGTGCATAAATGTGGGCACCCCAACAGAGATATGACATCAATACTTAGTTGAGCCTCCTTTTGCCTCTAGACGCTGTCCTCCTGTAGCTTTTGATGAGTGTCCGGATTCCAGATGGTGGTATTTCTGACTACTCTTCATACAAAATATTTGCAGTCCAGTTCAATTTTATGGCTGCTGAGCATGGACAGCCTGCTTCAAATCATCCCATAGATTTTCGATGATATTCCAGTCAGGGGACTGTGACGGCCATTCCAGAACATTGAACTTCTCCCTCTGCATGAATGCCTTTGTAGATTTTGAACTGTGTTTTGGGTCATTGTCTTGTTGGAATATCCAACCTCTGCGTAACTTCAACTTTGTGACTGATTCTTGAACATTATCCTGAAGAATTTGTTGACATTGGGTTGAATTCATCCGACCCTCGACTTTAACAAGGGTCCCAGTCCCTGAACTAGCCACACAGCCCCACAGCATGATGGAACCTCCACCAAATTTGACAGGAGGTAGAAGGTGTTTTTCTTGGAATGCGGTGTTCTTCTTCCGCCATGTAAAGTGATTTTTGTTATGAAAAAATAACTCCATTTTTGTCTAATCATTCCAAACCACTTTGTTCCAGAATGAATCTGGCTTGTCTAAATGAGCATTTGCATACAACAAGCGACTCTGTTTGTGGCGTGAGTGCCGAAAGGGCTTCTTTCTCATCACCCTGCCATACAGATGTTCTTTGTGGAAACTGCTCTGAATTGTAGAACGATGTACAGATACACCATCTGCAGCAAGATGTTCTTGCAGGTCTTTGGAGGTGATCTGTGGGTTGTCTGTAACCATTCTCACAATCTGGTGCATATGCCACAGGATTTTTCTTGGCCTGCCAGACCTGCTGGGTTTAACAGCAACTGTGCCTGTGGCCTTCCATTTCCTGATTACATTCCTTACAGTTGAAACCTCAGAGAGAGCTTTTTGTAGCCTTCCCCTAAACCATGACACTGAACAATCTTTGTTTTCAGATCTTTGGAGAGTTGCTTTGAGGATCCCATGCTGTCTGTCACTCTTCAGAGGAGAGTCAAAGGGAAGCACAACTTGCAATTGACCACCTTAAATACCTTTTACCACTCGTGATTGGACACACCGGTCTATGAAGTTCAAGGCTTAACGAGCTAATCCAACCAATTTAGTGTTGCAAGTAGTCAGTATTAAGCAGTGACAGGCATTCAAATCAGCAAAATGACAAGGGGACCCACATGTGTGCACAGTCAGTTTTTCACATTTGATTTAATTTCATACATCTAAATACTGCTTCACAAAAAATCTTTCTTTGGAAAACCCCCCCCAGTACTCAGATGTTCCTATGAAATGAAAGACATACCACTGCTATCTTTTTTGTTGAAAGTAGAGTCAATTATTATGAAGGCTGAGAGGGGTTCCCAAACTTTTTCATATGACTGTGATGGGCTTTAACAAGGACCAAACCTGAACAAAAGTAAAAAAATATAAAGACCACGAAAATACCTCCAGTCACCTGATTTATTATAATCAATATGTCAGCTATTCAGTCATATGCTCATAACTTCCAAAGCACAAGTGCGTATTTTTGAATAAAATACTGTTAAATGAATACTTCTGGAGACTGACAGTAGCACAAAAGGTTTGATTGATGTTTTGAATTGAAGACAGAGCTTTTAACCAATGAATGATGGTGAAGGCGGGTTTTCAATTCAAAAGCTCCAATGGGTGGGGTGTTCCTTTATTAAGCAGACAAGTGCCGATGGCAGTGAATTAAGTGACCCCCTTCTACCTCTTCATCTTTCCCCTTTTCTATGTGAGGTCAATGTGCCTGATCAGCCTTCTCCAAACAGCTCAGTCCTGCACCTCCTCACCAGTCAGGCCCTCTTTCTTCAGATCTGAACCCTTACCCCAACTCCACCTCTCACTTCCGGGCCAGACAGACAGACACACACACTTACACACATAGACTTTATATAATATACTACATATATATGTTTTTCTTTCTTTTCATCCTTTGCCACTTCCATGTG
Source organism: Polypterus senegalus (assembly GCF_016835505.1). NCBI lineage: Eukaryota > Metazoa > Chordata > Cladistia > Polypteriformes > Polypteridae > Polypterus > Polypterus senegalus. Next base: position 27,986,685 of record NC_053155.1, on the reverse strand, counting down.
AGATTGATATGCTTAACCAACCTCCTCCAAACAACTTGGTCCTGCATTTCCTTGACAGACAAACCTTCTTTCCCTTCAGATCTTCATTTACTTTATCCATCCACCTTCACTTTGGCCTTCCTCACTATCTCTCCCCCTGTACTGCCATTTCCATCACTCTGTTGCCCACATTGTCATTGTCTCTCCCCATCATGTGGAGTCAATCCAGTCAGCTTCAGAAAGTGCCCCCCTTTAATGTTCAGTGGTACTCACATCTGTGCCTGCACTGCTCATAGCTAATCATCAACCTCTGGACACGATTACTAGAGAATACTCTACAACAATCTAAATTAAAAAGTGAAATGGCAAAAGAACCATGTGCTTTTAAAGATATGGCAAAGAATACTAATACTTAGGGCTTCCTTAATAACATCTGTAGGCCACTAATGATATTAATTAAAAGTAAGAATGATGTACAGATTGTAAACTTGGCTGGAAATAAAAATCTGAAGACATTATGGTGCCCAAGTACTAGAGCTGAAAACTACTGATGTACGACATTTACAAAAACTCTATATATGGAAAGTCAAGGTTGGCTTTCATGTTTCAGAAGTACTTATCTATCCATCCATCCATTATCCAACCCACTATATCCTAACTACAGGGTCACGGGGGTCTGCTGGAACCAATCCCAGCCAACACAGGGCGCAAGGCAGGAAATTAACCCCGGGCAGGGCACCAGCTCACCACAGGGCGCACACATACCAAGCACACACAAGGGACAATTTAGAATCGCCAATTCACCTAACCTGCACATCTTTGGACTATGGGAGGAAACACCCGGAGCACCCGGATGAAACCCACGCAGATGCTAGCCACTGTGCCACTGTGCCACAGTACTTATTTCTAATTGTCCTAAATCATATTCAGATACTTTGCGGGTTCCCCCTAAAAGTTGCTGGCTATCATGGCCGGCCTGTACACTGGTACTGTGAGTGCTGCACAGAGTGGAGTCAGGACCTCAGTGCTTCTCCCACTTGATTCTGGGGTCCATCAGGGGTGAGTTCTGCTCCTACTCTCTTCAATGCTTGCAATGCAGGGTTGTGGGGCCAGTGGCTGTGTGTTGGTGAAGAAAGATTCACTGATTGTGACTTTGCTGACGATGCTGTGATCTTCACAGAGTCAATGGAGGCTCTGATTGGGGCTCTTGAGAGACTGAGTGAGGAGTCCGAGTGTCTGGGCTTGTGTGTGTCTTAATAAAAACCAACATCCAGGCCTTTAATGACCTCTTGGGCACGGCCATCAGCAGTGTGTCTGTCTGCAGAGAGAGTGTCGACCTCGTCGAGAGGTTTACTTAACTCGGCAGTGACATTCATGTCTCTGGTGACTCTTGGTATGAAATCAGTAGACGGATTGGGAGAGCATGGGGGGGTCATGAGGTCGCTGGAAAGGGGTGTGTGGCACTCCCGATATCTCTGCAAAAGGACAAAGGTCTTCAGAGGTCTGGTGCTTCCTGCCTTGCTATATGGTTGTGAGACATGGACACTATCCAGTGACCTGAGACGATGGCCAGACTCCTTTGGTACTGTGTCTCTCCTTGGGTATCGTTGGTTTGACTTTGTGTTGCTCATGGAGTCCCGAATGAGGCACATTACCTGCATTGTGAGATAGCGTCAGTTACGGCGCTATGGCCATTTGGCGTGATTCTCCGATTGTCTTGAGGACCCGAATGGCTGGACCAGGCCAAGGGGACACCCACATAACAGCTGGCTGTGGCAGATAGAGGGTCATTTCCAGAGGGTGGGACTGGATCGCGGTCTGCCTGGGGGGGTTGCCAACCGGGATTTTTGTGTGGTGAGTGTGGCAACGTGCTATACCAGAACAGACTCCCTAACCTGACCAGATCTGATATTCAGCCATCTTTTATCGTTCATGTTTTGGGATAGAACAATTAAACATATCTGTTTCTAGTGAGACACAGGAAGGCTAATAGGAAAGAAGAGAAAAATAAAGAAAAGCTGGAAAACGTGATATCATTCACCCAGTGTTCACACTCCTTATGCACGCAGTGATTCCACAGAACTAAAAGGAGACCCTACACAGCTCAAAGAAATTAAAAATGACAATAATTATTTTAAGCCCTTTTCATTTATGTAATTTTAGCGAGCCAGTGGCACTTGGTGTCACACTTCTGTGACAGCCAGTCGCTTGAGACAGCTAAACAAGGTCACCTTGTGGCAAAGAAAATGTTTATGCTTGAGAAAATAAAGTGCAAACATTACACGCATTGTATGAATATGAATGAAGATTAAAATGTGTTATACACCGAGACATGAAGGAAATGTGCGTAAACGGAGACAAAGCGTATACAGTGATAGGGCAGCAGAGGCAAAAATCCATGTCACGGTGTAATTAAAAATTCTAAACATTTCAGTAGATAGCCAGTATAATATATTTGTATGGACTTTGACGACTGAAATGTATTTTTTAACAAATAAACTACCTATTTTGTACACTGGTAAAGTTTACCTGTTGAGATATTTGTTTAATGCTCTGCTACTCAGACAGATTTGACGATTTGTATTTACTTCTCTTAAACCGATACAAATACACTCGTTTCTCACTCGTCTGCTCACTCATGCTGCCAAAGAAACAGAACATACAATGCCTACTGTCACAGAATGACAATTGTATTCTCCGCAACACTTGGGTTCAACAAAAAGGCATTGAATAAGACAATAAGAATATGGAGAAATAACGGTGTGAGTGCCAGTGTGGGAATGAGAGCTGCCACCATCTTTTGTTCACACCCTAAGCCTTACTTCACCCGGTATTCCAGAGCACTTTACCTTCTCCTGGAAACATTTGAGCAAATCTGATTTTATTTTTTTTTTCTAACTTGAAAGGATCTAATTGAATCCTTTCTTGTTTCTTAAATAAAAATAAACTAAAAACAGCTTTCTGGTTAATACTTTTTAATGTATTGGAATAATAGGTTCTCATCGAGCTGTCAGATCAGAAGAATATTCACTTTCACGGACCTGTCATCCAAGCCGCCAGCCTGGCATTTTCTGTGCAGAATATACTGGTAATAGCATTAAAGACTGGGTCTCTAATTTAGGGTAACATGGTTGATTTTAAAGTGTACGGGGATTTTTTGGTCCACTCAATGTTTTGTTTTTTTTCCACTCTTTACTTTTGCTGTACATCATGTGCTGTTAACTCAATTTGATGTATGAGATAGACTTTAATAAATCCCTCTATGGAAATTTGTCTTTATCTGTCCACTATATTCATTTCTTAGGTCATCCCTGGATTAACTCAGTAAATTCTTTTTAGCCTCGCGATGAAGTCAATTTACTGTATATATTAGGGTATTAGTAGTATCAGGCTGCATTGAAACACTGAATGCACACACAATAATCGACTGTTCAAGGTTTGTGCAGAATTAGTCGCGATAAAGCCAGATGTATGATATGTACGTCTGGACACAACTGTTAGTGAATTGTGCTTAAAACTGGGTGGAAACAATAAGACGACTCCCTGAGTGACACATTTCTAAGCCAATCCAATGACTCAGGAAGGCGGTGCTCAAACTAGGGGCGTGGATTTTGAACTGCAAAGATCAGAGGGGATCTCGTTAATCTGGTCTGACAAATAGGAAGCTTTGGTTTACGATGGACCATCTACAGTCGAAAGTCTCCCAAAGACAACCTCACACACGTGCGATTAGGAGGCAGTGAAATATTGCGAGACGAAGTTTTTATCTGCAGTGCTAATGCCTCTCTCTCTGTTTCTTCACACAACAAGGAGAGAATTAGATGCACTTAACTTACTTCAGGGTTCCAAGATGGCTGTCCAAATGTCACCTCTGGCATTCTCTGATGTCGCACGAAAATGACGTCACATCCACCACTACATCACGTCCAGTCCCTTTTGATGACGCCACTTCCGTCTGCCCATTTTGACGTCATTTCCTGTCAACACATTTCCGTCCACCATTTTGTTCGTGTATAAAATAAAACCTCCATTTGTAACCAGTGTTTGTCATGTACTGAACAAGTATTTTGATCCAATATTTTGACTATTCATTTTCTTTGTGGGGCGGCACAGTGGTGCAGTGGGTAGCGCTGCTTCCTCGCAGTTAGGAGACCCGGGTTCGCTTCCCGGGTCCTCCCTGTGTGGAGTTTGCATGTTCTCCCCATGTCTGCGTGGGTTTCATCCGGGTGCTCCGGGTGTTTCCTCCCACAGTCCAAAGATGTGCAGGTTAGGTGCATTGGCAATTCTAAATTGTCCCTAGTGTGTGTTTGGTGTGTGTGTGTCCTGCGGTGGGCTGGCCTCCTGCATGAGGTTTGTTTCCTGCCTTGTGTCCTATGTTGGCTGGGATTGACTACAGCAGACCCCCGCGATCCTGTAGTTAGGATATAGTGGGTCGGATAATGGATAGATGGATGGACATTCTTTGTCCGCTGGACATCATACGGGGATGGTCCCCAACTCTTTTCCGTTGTGGAAATCTTCTTTTGTTTATTACAATATGTAAATGTGCATCTTGTGTGGAGACAGCACATTGAAGGTTTTAAAAATAAACATAACCTGATGCAAGGGTGAAATATTTCTACAGAATCAGATTATGCATTGGTATTTGACGGCATCAATGGACAAATGGTAAATGTGACCGCTACGTTATTGCTTTGGTGTGAAATTGTGCATACAAGTTGACACATATTTTGTATGTCTTTATTTATAACTTAGACAAATCAACGTAATATTAGCATTATATCATTGACTATCTGTACCCAGCAGCTCTGCCCAAGTAGTAGCGAAACAGGACAAACATTAACAATCGATAAGAAAAAAACGTAATAATTTGTATTGAGGAGAATTCATATTGATAGCTTTCATATCTCAGGGCTTCTTGATATACAATATTTTTGGTTTTGCAATCAGGGGCAAGAATGTGATCAGTGATCTCTTTTACAAAAATGTAAAAAAAATGGAAAGGTATCTCTGGCCAAGCAGAAGGTAGGTACACTCCAATGTCAAACATTGCCACCATATCTGATCGTGTTCAGCTCTGACGGGAGAGCGTCCCCCGCGTGGGGAGATAAGCACATGGCCGTGATATCTCTGGCAATCAGCAGGTACCCTCTAAAACACGCGTTGCTCTGATCACTCTCTCAAAGACATCAAATGTTACTCATTAACAATCTCTAGATGATAATGTCTACTGAACAAACAGGTAGCACTAGCTAAGTGGAGGCAAGGTACGCTCCAACATGTGGTGAGAGGTAGAGCGACTCGAACAGAAGCTGGTGTGTGAGTGAGGAGGGCCACGTTCGGCTCTCTACTCTTAAGATCCCACCTTTCCCTCCCCTCGACCCACAGCCCATCTCTCAGATTTTCGCAAATAAATCGCTACTTCAGCCAAACTATGATACATATCGCAATGAGATAAGTCGCAAAATCAACCACAATGTTCAAGCAAATTATATTAAAAAACCTGATCTAAATCCTTTAGGTAGTTCTCAGCAGACAGATGTACAGACAGACAGACGTTGGATTTATTACATATAGAGATAAGAGCAGCAATGGCAACAGTTGGAAAAAGATCTATCACTCAACATTTCAGAAATGGAGTGGAACACAGCCACCCATAAAATTCACTCGAGCACCATATATGCAAAATATTTAATTATTCAATTTAAAATCTTTTATCGTGCACATCTATCTCATTTAAAATTGTCCAAAATGTTTCCAGGGCAAGATCCAACCTGTGAACGTTGTAATCGAGCTCCAGCCTCACTGGGCCACATGTTTTGGGCCTGCACCAAATTAACATCATTCTGGACAAAAACTTGAAATGCCTCTCTGACAGCCTTGGTGTCCCAATCCCTCCTAATCCACTAACAGCTGTGTTTGGTGGGCTCACAGAGGGGCTTAAAGTGGAGAAGGACAACAAACTGGAATTGCCTTCACTACACTATTTGCACGGAGACTTATCTTGCTCAACTGGAAGAATCTTAACTCTCCTCTGTTAAGTCAGTGGGTAACTGATGTTATATACTACTTGAAATTGGAAAAAAAATCTAATTCTCAACTAGAGGATCTGTACAAAACATTTTTAAAACCTGGCAGGATCTAATCAATAATATTTTAGAATAAGTTTTTGTATTGGGGAGAAAGACTCCTTCCTCTTTTTACTACTCTCAATTGTGTTACTCTGGCTGTCGGCCTTCCTCTCTTTCTCATAGGTGGGGGACTGAACTGAATTTAGTTTTGTAAAGTTTGACTTGATTGTATGGAATGTTACATGCTTTTAATAAATTCAAAAAAAGATCTTAAGAAATAAAATAAAAAAAGAATACAAAAGGTTTGAAAGTAGAGAAATATAGAAATCTACCAAAAAAAAATGTTATCACAGGTGCTGTGTGTGCTCACTGTTGTTCAGCGTTACGACGATAGTGTAGGAGTCGATGTGACAGCTTTATTCATGAAAATATGAAGTGAACTGTGTGCAACACTCCGTCAAAAGGACTGCCGTTAAGAGAGCAGTTAAGAATTGAAGAGTCGCATAGTGTGGGGAAGGAACGATCTCCTCAGTCTGTCATTGGAGCAAGACAGTGACAAAAGTCTGTCGCTGAAGCTGCTCCTCTGTCTGGAGATGATCCTGTTCAGTTGATGCAGTGGATTCTCCATGATTGACAGGAGCCTGCTCAGCGCCCATCGCTCTGCCACGGATGTCAAACTGTCCAGCTCCGTTCCTACAATAGAGCCTGCCTTTCTCACCAGTTTGTCCAGGCATGAGACGTCCTTATTTATGCTGCCTCCCCAGCACACCACCACATAGAAAAGAACATCTTATTGCAGATGTTGAAGGACGCCAACCTTCTAAGAAGTATAGTCGCTCTGACCTTTCTTACACAGAGCATCAGTATTGGCAGTCCAGTCCAATTTATCATCCATCTGCACTCCCAGGTATTTATAGGTCTGTACCCTCTGCACACAGTCACCTCTGATGATCACGGGATCCATGAGGGGCCTGGGCCTCCTAAAATCCACCACCAGTTCCTTGGTCTTGTTGGTGTTCAGGTGTAAGTGGTTTGAGTCGCACCATTTAACAAAGTCTTTGATTAGCTTCCTGTACTCCTCCTCCTGTCCACTCCTGATGCAGCACACAATAGCAGTGTCATCAGCGAACTTTTGCACGTGGCAGGACTCCAAATTGTATTGGAAGTCTGATGTACAAGTATATAGATTGAACAGGACCAGAGAAAGTACAGTCCCCTGCGGTGGTCCTGTGTTGCTGGCCACAATGTCAGACCTGCAGTTCCCGAGACACACATACTGAGGTCTGTCTGTAAGATAGTCCACGATCCATGCCACCAGGTGTGAGTCTACTCCCATCTCTGTCATCTTGTCCCTAAGGAGCAGAGGTTGGATGGTGTTGAAGGCGCTAGAGAAGTCGAAAACCATAATTCTTACAGCCCCACTGCCTCTGTCCAGGTGGGAGAGGGATCGTGTAGCATATAGATGATGGCATCCTCCGCTCCCACCTTCTCCTGGTATGCGAACTGCAGAGGGTCGAGGGCGTGACGGACCTGTGGCCTCAGGTGGTGAAGCAGCAGCCGCTCCATGGTCTTCATCACATGTGACGTCAGAGCAACAGGCCGGAAGTCATTCAGCTCACTAGGACGTGATACCTTTGGGACTGGGGTGATACAAGATGTTTTCCAAAGCCTCGGGACTCTCCCTGTTCCAGGCTCAGGTTGAAGATGCGCTGTAGAGGACTCCCCAGTTCCAGTGCACAGGCCTTCAGCAGTCGTGGCGATACACCATCTGGACTCGCTGCTTTGCTGGCACAAAGTCTTCAGCTCTCTGCTCACCTGGGCTGCTGTAATTGTGGGTGGGGATGTCTCTCCTATGCTGGTATCAGCAGAAGGATGGTTGGAGGATGCAGTACTCCGAGGTGAGAGTGGGTTAGGATGGTCAAACCTATTAAAGAAGTTGTTCATTTGGTTTGCTCTCTCCACGTCTCTCTCGATGGTGGCACCCCGCTTCGAGCTGCAGCCAGTGATGATCTTCATCCCATCCCACACTTCCTTCATGCTGTTGTTCTGCAACTTCTGCTCCAGCTTTCTCCTTTACTGCTCTTTCGCCGCCCTGAGCTGGACTCGGAGTTCCTTCTGCATGCGCTTGAGCTCATGCTGATCACCACCTTTAAAAGCCCTTTTCTTCTGGTTCAAAAGGCCCTTGATGTCACTTGTAATCCATGGCTTGTTGTTAGCATAGCAGCGTACTGTTCTTACTGGAACTACAATGTCCATACAGAAGTTGATGTAATCAGTTGTGCATTCAACAGCCTCTTCAATGTTCTCACTATGTGACCCCTGCAGGATATCCCAGTCTGTAGTTCCAAAGCAGTCTCTCAGAGCCTGCTCTGCCTCAGGGACCACTTCCTGAATGAGCGTGTAGTTGTAGGGAGCGCCTTCACTCTTGGTTTGTATTGAGGCTGAAGCAGAACCAGGTTATGATCTGCTTTCCCAAGCGCAGGCAGTGGGGTGGCGCTGTATGCGTCTTTAACGTTTGCATACAGTAGGTCAATAGTCCTGTTTCCCCGAGTGTTACAATCCACATACTGGGAGAAGGCAGGTAATGTTTTGTCCAGCGTTACATGGTTAAAGTCTCCAGCGATTAGCACAAGTGCCTCAGGGTGCTGCGTTTGTAACTTAGCAACTGCGGAATGGATGATGTCACTCGCTATCTCGCGTTAAGAGGGGGATGTAAACAATAACAGCAATCACGTGTCCAAACTCTCTGGGCAAGTAATAGGGGCGCAGACTTACGGCCAACAGTTCGATGTCCCTGCAGCAATTGGAGATTTTAACGTTTACATGTCCTGAGTTGCACCACTTTGTATTGACATAGAGAGCGAGTCCTCCTCCTTTCTTCTTTCCACAGGTACTTGTGTCTCTGTCCGCTCTAACTGTGCTAAACCCGGGTAGCTCCACGTTAGCATCTGGGATGGCAGCCGTTAGCCACGTTTCACTAAAACACAGCAAGCTGCATTCTCTGTAGGTTCTGACATTTTTCACCAGCACAGCCAGTTCGTCGATCTTATTTGGTAGTGAGTTCACATTTCCAGGATCACAGAAGGCACCGACGGTTTATAACGCCACTTTCTTGCAATTTCTTAACAGCCCCCCAGCCTTGACTCTCTAAGAAGACAAGAAACCCCCCTCCTCCCAAAAAATGGAAGAAACCTCAAGAAAGGCAGTTCAAAGAGAGACCCCTTTCCAGGTAGGCTGGGCGTGCAGGGTGTGTCAAATAAGGGGGTCAATACAATACAATACAATACACAGAATAGAACAGAAGTAATCCTCAATACAGTATAAAAATAAAAATTTAGAAGTACGGAGCACAATTTAACAGTAGATGATATCACATAATATGGTCACCTACAGAAGGTATGGGGAGACAGTAAGAGAGCTTTGGATTTGAACCCACGACAGCAGCACTCGTTCCTCATTAGTAGTGAATGGCATAATAGAAAATGGAAGTTGCCCTTACCTACAATGCAACTCTTTACAGACACAATAATGCAGGACAGCCTGAACTTAAACAAAGTACGATATTGGAGGAGTGTTGAAAAAGAAGCAAAAAAAAAAAAAAAAGTAGAAATTTAAAAATATCTAACATGGCTCCAAAAAACAACACGGGCAAATGAGCAGAATTGTCTTTCTCACCCACTCGGCCCCCTTCTGGGATAAATATCCTGTTATCCAGGAGGTTAGGAATTTTCACTTTTTTCAAAATAATAGCTGTAATGTTCTCTTTAAACATTTATGTCTCGGCCCTAGCGAGGCTTGTGCAGGATTCCTAATTCCCGCGTGTACAATAACAGAGCAGGTCATGCTGTTCAACTAAGAAGCACAAAGAAAGTCCAAATTGCTTAAAGCATACATTTGGCGTGACGCGCGTGCCTACAATGTTTCGCCGTTTCCAAAAGACCTCCAATTTTATTTTATTTTTTTTAATATGATTTTTTTTTGTTGTGTTTTAGCAGCTTTCATTCTGCAGCACATGCTATCAGCATGCCTATTAGCAGTGCAGAGAAACCGATCAGTAAGAGTAATTTACTGCCAGCTGCAAGTTATTTAGGAAAACAATTAACGGCCTCCTGCGTGGTCTTTCTCAGCATGCGGCTAAGACGTTAGGGTTCACGGCTTTTCCTCTGCCTCCCTTTGTCACCCTGAGCAAGTGCTTCCCATGTCGAAGAATGTTGCGCTGTCCCCCTGAGAGACACTTTATAAAACAGACATGCAGAAAGGAGACCCAGGTGGAGTTTTCATGTTCTCCTTGTGTCGCTGTGGGTTTCCTCCCACCGTCCAAAGACATGCAGGTTAGGTGAATTGGCGATACTAAATTGGCCCCAGTGTGTGCTTGGTGTGATGGACTGGCACCTTGTCCAGGGTTTGTTCCCTGCTTTGCACCCAATACTAGCTGGGATAGGCCCCCATTAACTCGTGCGGGACAAAGTGGGTTAGAAAATGACATGACATGGTAGCAATCGCAAGCCCAAATTCTGTCATTCCTGTAACCCACTTAGTCCTGAACAGAGTCGTGGGGAGCTGTTAGAGCCTATTGCCCCTTGAAACCCTGCAGATATATAAATGTTGTTCTCCAGCTTAAGTAGAGTTTTATTTATGTGCATAATCATCTGTAGAGACCTACAATATGATGTCATTTTCTATCCCACTTAATCCAGAGCAGGGTCACTGGGGGTCTGCTGGAGCTAATCCCTGGCAGCATAGGGCACAAGGCAGGAACAAATCCTGGATATGGTGCCAGTCTAGAACAGGGCGAACACACACACACACACACACACACTAAAACCCCAACCACACACTAAGGACAATTTAGTGCCACCAATCCACCTAACCTGCATGTCTTTAGAATGATGTAGGAAACCCAAGCACAGAGATAGACAGAATTTATTTATTTGTCCCCAGGGCAAAATTTGTCTTTTTACAGAAGCTCTTTAAATGAATAAATACATAAATAGGTAGACAAATAAATGAATAAAAACACACACTGTAATGAATATAAAGCTTGAAAATTCAAAAGAAACAAAACTTGGCAGTCCCAGTCGAAGTGAGGCCTTATGTTAAGTGTATTGCAGACTGGTGTAAAGAAGCCCCCGTTGTGTTTCTTGACCCACTTCTGCTGAATAATTGACTGGCTGAAGGTACTTCATGTTAGTGTGTCATGGAGAGGATGTGCAGCATTGTCCATTGTTCATCATGGAAGAACCTCACACAGACACGGGGAGAATATGCAAACTCCACACAGGGAGGACCCGGGATGCAAACCCCTGCACCACCGTGCCACTCCTGTTTGATTGATTGTTTTAATATTTAGAATATGGTCAAAATCTTCAAGGGCAGCATGGATTTTAAATTTGAAATGTATCACATGTGTGACTGTATATTTTGATGTTAAAAAAGTATTAGCGATGCCCCAGTCTGATCCAGACTGGAGCACTTCTGCCAATAGTGCATTCCCAAATTAAAATGTAGTGCTGTTGGGTGGATCTCAATACAATCAAAAATCTGAAAATGTGCATAAAAACTTTAAGGGGGGGGGGCACAAAAACTAATATGAAAAAATGGGGCACACATGGAAAAAGGTGGACAAATACAGCACAAAGGCATTGATAAAGTAGATCCTCTTTAATAAAAGCCCTGTGTGCGTCTAGGTGTCCGTGTGTGTGTGTCTTCTGGTAAAGTGCGCATGTGCAGGGCCGCGAAGCACATCGCACCATGCACCGCCCATGCGCACGGCACCTTGGTCGCACACACACTGGAAGCTGGGCACACAGTGAATGGCCTAGCTGCGGCAGCGCATGATAAGCAAATAAAAAACATCATTGCTGGGGAGAGTGCTGATTAGGAAGTCGCGGCCGCGCACATAAAATCCGTTGTTGGGGAGACGCCACACATAAAATAATCAGCTAAACGCCAGCACAGATTAAAATACTTGCTGGGGAACTGCACAGCACTTGCTGGGGTGACGCCACAGGCACGATTATCAACTGCACGCCACACATTACATCAGTTGCTCTGGACACTCTGCTGATTGCCCACTGTTGTGACAGAAAATTAAAGTCATATTATGGACATCAAAGCCAGTATTACTGTCAGAGAAAATTACAGGCATTTTACGGAAATACAAACCAGTATTACTGCGAGAGAATATTAAAGGCACACAATACAGTGACGCATATTACAGTCACATACAAGTCAGTATTACTGTAAGAGAAAATATTATGGACGTACCTACTAACAACATGCCACCCAAAAAAAAAGGACACGTCAAGTAGGATAAAGGATACAGACAATCAAATCCTATATAAGTAACATCTCCTGAAAGAACAGTCAGCTCAACAAGTTAACATCAACAAAAGAAAGGCTGAAAGGCAAAGAAATATACGAGCAAATAGATTGATTGAAGAAAAAGAAAATGAGCGTCAGAAAAACGCTAAAAGAGAAAGACTCAGAAGAGCAAACCTTACAAAAAGTTGCCATTTACTTCCCAGAACCAGCATTCAGCCACGGTCAGTTATATGTTGCATTATCAAGAGTTAGAAGTTTTCCAGATGTTGTTCTCAAGGTTGTAGATGGTCCTGAACAAACTCAGACAGAATATTTACAAGAAATGTTGTCTACTGTATAATGAAATTTTATAGAAAAATTTCATGAGGTAAAAAAATAGAAAATTTTTCCTAAATATTTTCTTCAGATATTGTGTATTACAGATTGTTACAAAGGTTTACACTAAGGCAATATTAATTATACTTACTGTATTGTCATACGTTTGTATTTTATTTTTATTATTATTTCACTTTAGGCTTCTTGCAAAAATATTTTTGATAAAAAAAAATTAAGACAAGAAACAGAATGAGGTCAAGGTCCCTTGCCATTTAATATAGTTTGTTCCTACTAATGTTTATGCACTACTGTTCTAGCGCCCGTTCTTGTAACAGGCTTAATGTCTAGTTCAGAATAAATCTTTCAACTTAACAATGAATCATGTAATCAAGTGGAAATTACGAGGAAGAACATTTAGAACTGAAGCCAGGAAGCACTTCTTTACGCAAAATTGTGAGAATCCAGAACAATCTACCAAGATTTTGAGTTTTAGGAGAAGCCTTAAACAGACTCTGGATGAGATACTGGGGCAGCTTAGCTATGAGCTAAACAAATGCGCTTGATGGACAGAATTGTCTGCTCTCGTATGTCAAATTTATTTTTATTTGATCTGTAATCGATTTCCTAGTTATGATGTTAGAACATTAGATAGATAGATAGATAGATAGATAGATAGATAGATAGATAGATAGATAGATAGATAGATAGATAGATAGATAGATAGATAGATAGATAGATAGATAGATAGATAGATAGATAATGAAAGGATCTATATAACAGATAGGTACGGCATGATTTCCCACGGGGAAATTCACAACTTAGAACAATCTAGACGAGAACAGGCCATTCAGCCCAACAAAGCTTGCCAGTCCTATCCACTTATTTCTTCTAAAAAAACATCAAGTCAAGTTTTGAAAGTCCATAAAGTCTTACTGTCCACCACACTACTTGGTCGTTTATTCCAAGTGTCGATCTTTCTTGTCTGGCCTGTTTATTCAATGACGGTTCATCTTCTGGTCCCTTAGTATTTCGATCGTAGCTTTTGCCAGCGTTTTTCTGGAAATATCACTGATCTTTTATTTTTGTTATAAGATTTGTAACAAAGGTTTTATTTCTGTGAAATATTCATTAATAGTATAACAGAAAAGAAAGCTCAACAGAAATAAGAATGTGAACATTTTGCAAAGTAGTGTATCTGTGTATTTATGTGTATTTAAATGTAATAAAAGCAAGAATTTTCGTTTTTCTGCCAGAGAAGGTGTGTTCCAATTTAGTTGCATAAAGGATATTTAAGTGCTTCTCCACACTATGCGTGGAATGTTTAAATATTCAATTAGAGATTTCAGCTTTCACAGAATCCTCTGGCAAATATCAAGGGCAGATGAGTGGCTTCCAGTTATTATCACCCACTCAGCCCCCTTCTGCGATAAATAGCTAGTTACTCAGGTGGAATGAACAGCACTTTTTTTTAAATAATGGCCATAATATTCTCTTTAAACATTTATAGGTGTGACCTCATCGAGATTCCTGCATCCTGCCATTTTGTCAAAGGGTATTTGTGCAGCAGCGTTCCTATTAAATCAAACTGTGAACAAGCCTTACAGTCTCAATCCAGGCTAGTTGACTTTAGGTAGGTAGGTATGGTGCCGGGGCCTGTGCACATGTGTATATGTGCAGTGTCTTTAAAAATGTAGGAACCCCCTTGGGAGTTTATCGATTTTTATTACTACACTATACAACACCGAATCACGGAGGATTTCGTTTGGCGTTTTTGACACTGATCAACAGAAAAATAGTCTTTTATGTCACAGTGAAAACAGATCACAGCAAGGTGCTCCAAATGAATTACAAATATAAAACACTACATAATTCATGGCATAAGTCGCCATTTATGAGCTGCACCTTTGGCAGCCATTACAGCCCCACGCATGTGCATAGCCTTCCACACCCACACCACCGTTTTCGCCAATCCAATTTATAAAACTGCTCAAGTTCGGACGGGTGTCATGGGGCTGGCGAGTGTAGGGCCTTCTTCAAGTCTGGCAATAAACTCTCAATTAGTCGGAGATCAGGACTCTGACTTGGCCACTCCAGCACATCCTCGTTGGTGTTTTGAAGTCATTTTTGTGGAGCTTTTGCTTTCGGCTTGGGGTCGTTGGAGGTTTGCCCAGCAGGGGCCGGATGGTCTTGTGGCCTCGGAACCCCTGCAGATTTTGGTTTTCATTTTTTTCCAGCACTCAAGTTTTTTTTTTTTGTTTGTTTTTTTCTGTCCCAACCAACCATCGGACCTTACTTCATTCCTTGTTGTTTAGTATTGCATAATCTTATCTTTATAAACTTTTCTTTCTTCATCTTGTAAAGTACTTTGAGCTATATCATTTGTGTGAAAATGTGCTTTTGAAATAAATGTTGTTGTTGTCGTCTTGCTGGAAACAAGGCACAGGTTTATTGCTGACTTCTCTGAAGGATTTCTCCGTATTTTACTGCATTCATTTCACGTTTACACGTCCTCCAGAGACTGCTGCAAAGAAACATCTCCACAGCCTAATGCGGCCACGTCCATGTTTCACGGCAGGGATATTCTGTTTTCATAATGTGTAGTGTGACTTGTGGTTAGGTCTGATGGAGAAGAACCTCCGCTTTGGTCTCACCAGGCCACAGAACCTTCTTCCAGCTGACTTTCCTGCCTCCCATGTGGCTTTGGCCAAGACGTCCTCTGTGTTTTTCCTCTTTACCACTCTCCCTTAAAGCTGAAACAAGTGAGGCACGAGAGCAACCATTGTTGTCAACTCAGCCTCTCCAATTTAATACACTGCAGCTTGTAACTCCTTTACAGTTTTCAGAGGTTTCTTGGTAGCCTTCATCACTGCTCTTCTTCTTAAATGATCACTCAGTTTTTTTTTTTTTGGATAGACTGCTCAAGGCAGACATCCAGCTGGGCCATCCTATTTCAATTTCTTCATGACTGATTTCACAGGATATTCAGTTCCTTGGATATTTACTTGTCTCCATTCCCTGAATTGTGCCTTTCAATGCCCTTTGCCTGGAGTTGCTTGGAGTGTTCTTTAATCTTCATGGTGTAGGTTAGGCCACCATACTGACTCACACAAGTTATATACAGGAGCATTTAGACTACAATTAACAGAAACCTCATGTGATCTCCATTTAACTAATGATGGGACTTCTAAAACCAATTAGCTACACCAGTGATGATTTACGGGTGTCATATTAAAGGGATGAATACTTATGAGGTCCATTATCTGGTGTTTTACATTTGTAATTCATGTACACCACCTGGCAGAGATCTGTTTGCAGTCTTTTTCTGTTGATTAGTGTCAAAACAGCCAAATTAAAGCCACTGGAATTCAATGTTGTACAACAACAAAAATGTGAAAACGTTCAAGGGGGTCAATACTTTTATAGGCACACCAAGTAACCCGATGTACATTTCTGTGGATTGTGAGTGGACCTGAGGTGCCCAGAGGAAAACTCACACAGGCACAATTAAACACAAAAACAACTTAAGCCATGCAGACTAATCACAGACAATGACGAGATACAGGATTTGAATTCAGGATACTGGATTCTCTCCCATGCATGCCAGCCACGGTTCACATTTTAAAAGCCTTAATTTGTGAACTGATTTTGGAAGTGCTACCCTTTCTTTATTAAATCAAAATTATTACATTAGTAAGTAAAATATAGCATCTGGATTTTTAGTTAGAAATGTGAAATGCTAATCGTGTAAAGAAAAGGTAAGGCAATAAAAGGCAGTCAAAGGTTAGGTAAGGCACGGTAAGGAAAGGAAAGATAAGGTGAAATAAGCTAAGATAAGATAGAGTAAGATGGGATAAGATAGGACAAGATAAGATAGGATAAGGAAAGGTAAGGCAGGATCAGATAAGATGGGATAAGATAAGGCAAGCAAAGACAGGCCAAGGAAAGATAAGTTAAGGTAAGATAAGGCAAGTAAAGGGCAGGCTGATGCAAGGCAAGATAAGATAAGGTGAGGCAGTATAATATAAGATGGGATAAGGTAAGGTAGGGTAAGATAAGATAGATAAGGCAAGAAAAGACAGGCCAAAGTAAGATAAGATAAAGTAAGGCAAGACAAGGACAAGTTAAAAGGCAACGTACGATAAGGCAAGGCAAGACAAGACAAGATACAATAAGAGAAGATAAGGAAAGATAAGATCAGATAAGGAAAAGACAGGCTGAGTCAGGGAAAGGCAAGATAAGAAAAGACAAGATAGGGAAAGAGAAAAAAGGGGGCAATGGAAGGACGAGGTAAGATAAGATAAGCTAAAATAAGATAAGATAGGGAAAGACAGGATAAGATAAGATATGATAAGGAAAGGTATGGCATGATCAGATATGATGAGATAAGATAAGGCAAGCAAAGACAGGCCAAGGAAAGATAAGTTAAGATAAGATAAGATAAGGCAAGAAGAGGACAGGTTAATGCAAGGCAAGATAAGATAAGGTGAGACAGTATAAGATAAGATGGAATAAGGTAAGGTGGGGTAAGATAAGATAGATAAGGCAAGAAAAGAAAGGCCAAGGTAAGATAAGGTAAGGCAAGACAAGGACAAGTTAAAAGGCAAAGTACAATAAGGCAAGACAAGAAGAGATAAGACAAGATAAGATAAGAAAAGATAAGGAAAGATAAGATCAGATAAGGAAAAGACAGGCCGAGGCAGGGAAGACAAGACAATATAACGAAAGAGAAAAAAGGGAAATGGAAGGATGAGGTAAGATAAGATAACCTAAAGCATGATAAGATAAGATACGCCAAGATAAGATAAGATGAGATAAGATACTACTTTATTAATCCCCAAAATGAACTTAAAGTGCTCCAGCAGCTCATAGCAAAATTAAAACAAATAAATATAGATTAAATAACTATAACACTGTAATAAAATATATAAGATGATACAGATAAAACAAATAAAAACCATAAAATACCAAAAATACTCTTTTGTAGTGTAACAGATGGCATACAAGGACTGGCTTATTGGCCAGGATTGTGCATGGATCCTTACTTGGCCGTGAGGCCAATATAATGGAATGACAAGGGAAGACAACTAATTTGGTTTAAATTTCCCCTCAGAACAGTAGGTGGCAGCATTCCTAGGTTATGGTGTCTCTACAGATACCCACAGGGCGTGTTTGGAACTGTAGTCCCATGGAACAACCTTGTTTGGGTGTTGAGGGGATTAGTGGTCCCTTCTTTTTGGGACTTCTGCCAGACCCGGAAGTGCTTCCGATGGACAGTCTCGTGACACTGGAAGTACCCCCATGTGCTGCAAAATAGGAACAGCCCTGTCACATCCGGGCAAGTCAGAGTCAGGTGGAAAGAGGACACAGCTCGCATGGAGGAAGGAAGAAAAGGAGAAGGAGGATAAGCATTGAATGCAACTAAAGGGTTAACTAAATGTTATTTTTAACCCAGTCATGTGAGGCTTTTGCCTCACCTTAAAGGAGCCACCAAGGCAGTTGCTAAGGTGAAATTGAAGTAGATGAGTAACAAACACCCCTCTAGAAAGCAGGAATAAACTAATGGAGAACAACAACATTTATTTCTAAAGTACATTTTCATACAAATAATGTAGCCCAAACACCCCTCCTATGAAGTGGGGAAAAAATCAATAGAAGCGTCCACAGATCACCCTTTAACAAGACAATATTCAGATTAATGGGAGAGTCGAAAGGAGTCAGAAAACACCAGTGGCACTCGGTGATTGGATGAATCCCTGTATATTCTGCATATTAAGAATCAGATGATGTGATGTATTGGGTGAGGTAATGTAACAGAAAAGCATAAAGGCAGATGAATTGTTTTATTGAGCGCTCACTCCATGGACTGAGACATTTGTGCATACCTTACTTACATACCATACTTTCGTCTGGTCTCCATGAATGACTTCTATGAAAGCAGTGGAAAGTTGTTCTGCTACATAATCAGAATGATCAAAAAGCCAAGCATCAAAACCAAAAGCAAAATCCCAAATTGTAACTGAAAAACAAAAGCACCAATCATAACCCCAAACATTTAAACATTTACAGTACGCTAATTCTTTGCGTTGAATCTGCAAACACTGCTAATGCAGAACTCCAGCACTTTACATGCCCTGACCTTTGAAAGAATATTTATTGTGACTCTGATCGTCACTCCGTAACAACTCTTTAGCAACATGCTGTATACATCAAATAATGACACACAAGAATTCCAAGAAGGCGTCATGGGAAACCATAAAATAACCTTAACTACCTTAAAATGGAAGAACTCAAAAGAAGTAATAACATAAGTGAATTCTGTGATTCAAAACAACGCCAATAAAGAAGAAAAAGGGATAACGTTTGCAATATTAATATAACAAAGAAAATAAATGCAAAATCATGTATTGCATCTGGTTGTGTTCAGTGTATACAGACTGGCAGCCGGCTTTACGGTGGTAATTTCTCAAATAGATGATATAGATGGATATAAACTTTCTGTGATTTTGTTGCTCACGTCATGTTCATGATAATTGATTTTCCTGTACATTCGTTTCATTTACCCTTATTTATTACTGCCTCAGGAACATTGGTTTTGCTAAACACATATCTGCCTTGGGATTAATAAAGTATCTATCTATCTATCTATCTATCTATCTATCTATCTATCTATCTATCTATCTATCTATCTATCTATCTATCTATCTGACAATATGTTGGTTAGAACTTCATTTTTAATCTGCACTGTATTGTGATTGTTTTTTTATTTGAGCACACAAAAGCTAGTCGATTATAAGGAGGAACTCACTTCCTACTCTTCTTCTGCAAGTATGGATCCCACCTCGTAGACACCATTACAGGGTATAGTGCATCAACGGCTTAACAGGTGTTTAACCATAGTATAGTAGGGTGTTGTACCGTGTTAGCCATTATGGATACAATGAACAAACTGCCTGAAGAAGATGTCATTTTGCTTGGCTTCTCATTGTAGGTGTTTAACCAAAAGCATGAAAGTATGTTAATTTATTTGATGGTACTTCATTATAAACACCAACCCATAAATGACATTATGGATTCAGGACTTTTAGTAACCCTTTAGATTAGGTACTCCAAAAATGCATCGATTACTCATTTGCTCTTTGGCAACATCACGTTAACAAAGGCTTCTTTTGGTGCTGACAACACTTCAATTAGTGAAGCGCTTATTCGTCTTTGCAATGCGGCCTATTAAAATAACTTCACTTTGGAACTTTCAGAATTGGATTAAGCAAGACATACATCTCTTCATTTTTCACATTTCAGTATACGACTTGTGAATTCTTCAAATTCATCAGTAATTTTACCAGCATATCAAATATCTTAAGTTGTCACCCTGCACAGGAACGAACATCCACTTGAGTTATGATTTATAAGCATTATAAAGACCGAAAGAAGTCTTTTGTTACTGTTGTGGGGTACACAATCTGTACATTTTGTTCTGTATTTTCATTATATTTTGCTCAAAACAACAACAGATGAACTACATTCACGACAACTCAAAGCATATCCTCTTCCTAGTTGTACCTCACTTTTAAAACAGCTGTTCCAAAAAAGAAAAGAAGACATGCTGGTGCCTAAGGCTATTGATTAGTTTATAACCTGGGCATCTGGGTCAAAAGTAGCTAAATTATTTTATAGCATGAGAAAGGAAGACATGCCGATACCTTAGGCAACAGCAAAAAAGTTTTATTGTTTGGGAAAACGGACATTAAATTCATTCATCATATTGACAGCCAGCCAATCAGAATATCTAGCAATCACATCTTGCAAAACCCCCAGTAGAACTTTATAATAAATATGCTTCGTCTGAAGAGCGACATAGGATGGAGGAAGAAGAAGGGACGAAGACATCAGGAGAAGGGAACAAAGCGACATCAGAAGTGGGTGCCGGCAACGTGTGGCCGTTTCCATCTGATCATCAGAAAAGTATCTCATGAACAATTACGAGTGCTAGATCACAAGCCACCTGCAGCATTCATCCTTACTATCTTTACTTTTTCGTACATTTTTTCTAAAGACTATATATATCCAGAATTTTCTACCAGTCCTATTTTCTATTATTCTTTGTTCTATTTGGTATTATTATTCCTGTAATAAATACCATGCTGCTTTTACCTTTCTATGCTTTGTCTTCATGTCTGGAGTGATTGAAGTAATAAGGTAGATTTCTTTGAACACCTAGTGCGGCCGGAGGTTTGCCATACGCTCCTTGCTGCGAGGTTTATTAAGGCTGAGGGCGTGAGCTCCACCCAAAAGTAGGGAACAGTACGTAAAGTAAGGCATTCTTGTCTGATAAATGGCCTATAGTCAAGGGTGCTGAGGCTTTGTATGTTTAAATGTATTCTTGGAGACCAAAAGTAATATTTAGGTCTGAGATATCTTTAAAACATCATATGTTGTTCGTGCCGCTAATAAGTAAGTCTCTTGAAGTGCTGAGAGAGTGACAGGCTGTGTTATTCCTACAGCAGTTGTATGGTTTAAAGTGCTAGAGGTTAACCAGCTGTGTGTGTGTCATTCATGTGTCACTGTTGTGGTTAGGGTCTGTGTATATGGAAGTCTCATGAAGTCCTAGGTGAGTGACAAGTTGTGTTATTCATAAGGCACTAGTGTGGTTTAAGGTGCTAGTGATTAACCAGAAGTCATTCATTGGACACTATTGAGTTTCTGAGTGTATGCGTATAGCTATGCATGCGTATGTTAATTTTAAGGTGCAACAATAGTTCAACCCGATAACAAATCTGATGAGTACACTTACCTCTAGGTAAAGGGTAAGTACTGGGAAATATCACGTTAATACTGTTACATAACATTATCCATCCATCCATCCATCCATTATCCAACCCGCTATATCCTAACTACAGGGTCTCGGGGGGTCTGCTGGAGCCAATCCCAGCCAACACAGGGAGCAAGGCAGGAAGCAAACCCTGGGCAGGGCGCCAGCCCACCGCAGTACATAAGCACCTAAAGTGTTACTGGACTTTCTTTTAAATGATTTGCAGATAGTTAAAATACATGACAAAGGATTGTTTAAAGATCATCTATTCAAATACTAGACTGTGCTTTGCCTCCATTGGTCCACAATGACCAACACTTCATTATCAATGTGGTGACAGGACGCATATCTGGGGAGGACATTGTGAATTTCTGGAATATTGTTAAGGTGATAATCACAAGTACAATGCCTGTTAAACTTTTTTTTTGTGTGTTTCACAATTGCCAAAATATTTAGAAAAGCACATGAGTTTCATGTTATATTTCATTTTCATATAAAAAATACATATTGAGTCAAACAGAAATAGTGAAGAATTTAAACGTTTTTATTATTTTTAATGTCTGTTGTTGGTGCATCAATTGTTTTTAAGCTAATCATTGTCATTTTTTCCCAAAATAATATTATCTATTCATTATTTCATTAATTTTTTATTTTGTTTGTTTTTTCAGGGATGTGCTATATCATGGGAGCATTGTAGAATGTAAGCCATGTGTATCAACTAATACCGAGTAAGCAGAAATGGCTGGGTAGCAAAACATGTCACCTCTTAATCTTCTTTTGTTTAAACTGTGTAAACTCAGTTCTTTTAATCTTTCCTCATAACTCATCCCCTGTAGCCCCTGAATCAGCCTAGTCGCTCTTCTCTGGACCTTTTCTAGTGCTGCTGTGTCCTTTTTGTAGCCTGGAGACCCAAACTGCACCCAGTACTCCAGATGAGGCCTCACCGGTGTGTTATAAAGCTGGAGCAGAACCTCCTGTGACTTGTACTCCACACATTAAGGCGCTATATAACCTGACATTCTGTTAGCCTTCTTAATGGCTTCTGGACACTGTCAGAAAGTCGATAGCTTAGAGTCCACTATGACTCCTAAATCCTTCTCATAAGATGTACTCTCGAACTTCAGATCTAGTGCTGCTATGTCCTTTTTGTAGCCTGGAGACCCAAACTGCACCCAGTACTCCAGATGAGGCCTCACCAGTGTGTTATAAAGCTGGAGCAGAACCTCCTGTGACTTGTACTCCACACATCAAGGCACTATATAACCTGACATTCTGTTAGCCTTCTTAATGGCTTCTGAACACTGTCTGGCAGTTGATAGCTTAGAGTCCACTATGACTCCTAAATCCTTCTCATAAGGTGGACTCTTGATTTTCAGACCTCTCATCATTACAAAGAAGGTCTTGTTTTATAACAGTATATAAATAATAGAGGCCCCTTTTGCAGGACCTAAATGAACTGTCACCACTTGGTACTTGGTGTCTTCTGTGTCACTGCACTTTTTACTGGACTTTTGGGGTCTGTGTCTGCACCCTTGTGACTAACAGTTAGCAGTCAGGAAACAATAACTTAAATTACATTTAATTTTACTAAAACATTTATACCGGTCAAACATTTATTTAGCTCTTTGTGGGCTGAATATTTTTTCCAAAAAACTCAGTTTTCTGAAAAGCACACATAGCAATGGTTTCACACATAAGTCAACATGAAACATCTGTTGCTATGTGCTATGGCTGCTGTTGGCATATGTTTGGCATCTCTGGCGGCAGTGGCTGAGTGGGGGCAAATTGATGGACAGCAGGAATGCACGGTGGGCTGTCTTCGGACAGCAGGTGGGTGGTGGTGGTTGCAGTGTGACGCAATCTGGTTTGTACCTCTTGACATCATAAGTGGTGGTCCTACTAGGCAAACGCTTCTGCAGGCGCATCAGCTACAAAATAAGTGTTCAGCACCACAATCAGCTGAGGACCGATCAGATGATGGTGGTACCTCACATTCGCTTTTGGTATCCATCTCCAGATCACTTGCATCATACTTGGAGTCCGACAAGTCAGAGTCCTATTCAACGAAATTACGTAAAACATCCATGAAGTATTTTGCTTTACACATTCGTTTTGGTCTCTCGCCAGATTTCAGTACCATTTTAGAGGTTGTTTGCTCTTTGCTACTCATGCATGCTTAGGGAATCGAGGTTCAATCAACAAAGCTATGTAACTTTTCTTCGAGCAAAGAGAGTCAAAGTAAAATGTAAATGTGAGTTTTGTTGCAGTTTACAGATGATTTTCTGTCCTCTGCTCCTGAATGTTGACAAAAGTCGACATCAGCCCTGAAAGAGTTAAAGACGTGAAAGATTTTTTAATCAGAACCATTGTAGCCAGGAGCCCATTGCAGTATCAGTCTGGGTCTAGACGTTTGGATTCATGGAAGCTCCCTTCCAAGAAGATAACAAGTTTAAGAGATGTCGGCCTCTCCAGCACATCGAGACTTGGGATGACTCCCATCTGTAAATGGCTTCATCTGCACATACGGCACTGTCACTAAATGAGCAGTAATTACGTGACAAGAGCAGAGATGGAAGCGACAAAGGGACTATTTAGTCAATGCCAACAGCTATGGTGTCAAGGAAGTTTTGCGCTCATTTAAATTCTAGTTTTGTGGTCTCTAAAAAAACTATAAAACTGTGTCCTCACAATAAGCACAACTCTGCATACTTGCTGTATTTTTAGCATTTGAGTCAAACTAACTCATGGGATTTAGAGGATTAATCAAGCTCTTTAAGTTTAAATCCTTTTATTCAATAATCGTCAATCCACCTCTCTTTATGTGGCCACTGGGTGTCACAGCGTGCGTGTTTAGGTTGGGTACCCGCTCAACACAAGGCTCAGTGAGTAATTAGTAAAGTGAACTTCAAAACTGCATTTATTAATGAAGTATATTAAAAAAAAAAAAAAAAGCAACGATTCAGTGTGGATGATGACATGACATACAATTACAGATTGATGTACAAAAATGTGGAAGGCATTGAATAGCTAAATAACAAAGTCGTTCAAAACCACTTTGCACCTCGGGCCAATGCAGTTAAACAGAGCTGTTTGAATACATCTGAGAAGCGGAGCTGTTCAATCAATTTACATATGAATAACAAATCGCTGCAGTGCATGTCTTTTACCCCAAATACTGCTGTTTGACTTGACAGCCCAAAGTGCATCATTTGATATTGAAAAATGGCGAACGGTATAGCACAGCAGTTGCACATCTCATTAGAATTACCTCTGCTCAATGCTAATGCTACTGAGGAGGAAGAACACTGTTCCATTTACATTATTTTCATCTAATATTTGCCGTGAAATAGCTGTAAAATGCATTATATACAATTAAATCCGGGGTTTGGTATTACCTAGCACTTAAGCTGACATTTATCGTTCCTGCCATAAGTGATAGTTAAAGAGCTTTCGACACATTTAGCTGCCACACTGTGTAGTGCTAGTAATTGCTCATTTATTTTAAACATTGTACGTCCAGGGCAGCCGCTGTGTGAATACTGTCCATACGCTCTGTGAGAATGGCCATTCTGGCCAGCGCTTTCATAGCGGGATAATTAAAAGAAAATATGCTCTGTGTACAGCCCCAAAAAATGCTCACATAAAATAAAATGTCACTGTGCCCTCTCTCACAAATGGCTGATAATTGAATATTATTTTTAAATACTGTGTGGAATAAAGATGACACCTAAGAACTGTTAACAAACTTGACATAATGTTGGATGTTTTGATAAGCCCTGCATCACTTTGAAATCCATGTCATTTCTTCTCTTTTATCTTATCTATCTATAAATAACGTGGAACTTTTATATCTATGTATTATATAGTGCCTTTGCTATCTATCCGCTCCTTAATACCTTATCTATTTGTCTAGCTGTCATTCCATTATACAGTGGCTTCCATGTCTCTCTCTCTACACACATATATATATATATATACAGTGTCACATACACGTGCATGGGGGACAGTTTACAGGCTCAAAGAGGGTTATTCATCAGCCAAAACGGGGTTGGCACTCTCACCTGATCCCCTCTCCTTTTGGTTCACTGCAGTTCAGCTGAAGACCCTGCCTCTCAATGACAACACCCACTGTTGACATCACTTACAGCAAACCCTGATGACATCATTTCTGGTACCCAGAATCCACCTTCCTGCCACATCAGTTCTTGCTCTGGCTTCCCTGACTCCAACTTTTCTTCCGATCCACTATATTTATATTGCAGATTCCACTTAAGTCAGCGTTTCTCAACCTTTAAGTATTTGCGACACGTGTTTTCATAACAGTTTTAATCGCGCCCCCCCAACATTTTTTTGAAATGTAGATGCATATTTTATTATACCTACTTTTATTGACATTTATCTAACTCTATATTTATTGTTCTAGTATCAGAATGTAGATTAAGTTAATTTGTTTTGGTTTCAACAGATGATTTTTTCATATTTTTGATTCTTGTTTTCTTTTTTTCACATTTCGTGCCCCCCTTTTTGTTACTTCGCGCCCCCTGTGAAGTGCCCGCCCCACAGGTTGAGAACCACTGACTTATGTAAAGATGTGTTTCTTTTATTTTGCTGATTTTTCAGTATATAGGGTGGCCAGCCCCAAACCCTTTTCTGTCTGCTGCCTAATTTTCCTCCACTATATATATATATATATATATACATACAGGTATATATATATATATATATATATACATACAGGTATATATATATATATATATATATACATACAGGTATATATATACCTACCAGGTAACCTAACCACAACTGTTACCTGGTAGGTAACCACCCACACAATTCAGGTCGGGACTCAGACTACGAATGCAATGAATGTAATTACTCCAATCTACAGGCTGTCAAATAAACGAACCACACGCCGTGGCGCAGCGTAAAGGGACTCAATTCCTGAGAGGGGAGCAGTAGAGTGTGTACACCTGATGAGCCCAAATCTACTATATAGCACCTTTAATATCTATCTATCTATTATATAGTGCCTTTCACATCTATCTATCTATCTATCTATCTATTATATAGTGCCTTCACATCTATCTATCTATCTATCTATCTATCTATCTATCTATCTATCTATCTATCTATCTATCTATCTATCTATCTATTATATAGTGCCTTTCACATCTATTTATCTATTATATAGTGCCTTTCCTTTCTCTTTCTGCCTGTGTCTATTATGTACTGCTTTTCATATCTGTCTATTATAAAATGTCCATTCTCTCTCTCTCTTTGTATCTATCTTAGTTTTCAGTTAATTGGTTTATTTTTATTTTCACATGCACAAACTACAATGGAATCCTTACTTGCATGGCTCTTTAGAACAGTGACAATAACATAAGGCACACAAACGTGCATACACAAGTATAAATAAAATGAAAAAAAAAAAAATACTGTGAAGCACCAGGGGTGCACAGCTTCCCAAACACCTGGCACAACAGGCACTGACACAAGATCAAGCACAAGAAACACTTTTTATTTGCACGGGAAGCACTTCTTCCTCGCTCCCCAGCAGCAAGCACAGTACAATAAGCACCAGCACAGCACACAGTAGTTTCTTCTCTTCTCTTTTCCCCCTCCACTCCTCCCTCAAGCTTCGTCCACTTCTTCCAGACTCTGGCTCCCCATTTACAGAGCGCCCGGAAGCGCTCCACGTGTTCCACAATCTCCTTCCGGCAGCACTTCCAGGTGTGGGGGTAGCCCTGCTGAGGATGGCAGAGCTGTTCTCCATGTGCCCCCTGTTGGTGGCCACAGGCCCTGAGACTGTTAAGGTTCTATGTTCCAACCCTGTGGTACCACAGTCAGCCAGGGTTCCTTCTGTTATGAAGGCATCCCGACCGGGTAAAAGTCCATCACAATACATACTTTAACATCCAGCGAGACAAAAGGACAGCTGCCATACAGGCTTTTAAATGATCGCTGCAAAGAGCAACAAGCAGAACACACAGCTCGGTAGCAGCAGCAGCAAGCCAGCAGCTGATCCGTCTGCATCTCCTTAGCGTGCATTCAGCCCCCCCACCCCCTTCACAACGCAAGCAACAGAGATGCAAAGTGGCTATATATATATAGAGAGAGAGAGAGATACCAGTAATGGCGCACTGCACAATAACATGCAGTGAATACACTTGACTTGACATTCCTAGTTTTCATCCTGTTTCTTTCTCTGTACATTTAGCATTCACTGGGTCTGCTGGAGCCAATCCCAGCCAACACAGGATGCAAGACAGGAAACAAACCCTGGGCAGGGCGCCAGCCCACAGCAGAGCACACAGGCACCCACACACTAAGGACAATCTAGGATCACCAACGCACCTAACCTGCATGTCTTTGGACTGTGGGAGGAAACCGGAGCACCCGGAGGAATCCCACGGAGACACCGGGAGAACATGCAAAGTCCATGCAGGGAAGACCTGGGAAACGAACCCAGGTCTCCTAACTGCGAGGCAGCAGTGCTATCACTGTGCCACCATGCCGCCCACAATAAATTAAAATATAAATAAAAAGAAGAATAACCTTGGAGGTCAATCATCACTCCAAAAGCAGATATATTGCGACACGTGTTTCAGAGGGTCACTTTTTAAGCTCCTTCCAGGTATGTAGTTCCACCCCAGTGTAAAAAGTGGCACTTCTGCAAACTGTGTTGTCTCCCTTTCCCTCCACAGGACTGAGAATCCGCTCAGTGAGGGCAGCTGACTTTGTCCGGAATGAGGCGTCACTTCACAACTGAGTGACCAGAGAGACGGAGCACCTTTATAACTTGAGAAGAACCTGCCAGTTATTTGGCCCTGTGTTAAATGGAGACTGGTGAAGTGTCTTTTTCTGATTCAACTGAGCATTTGTTTTTTTTTTTCTTTTCTTACTTGAAGTTAATGGGGACGGCCGGGTTGTTGGACCAACATTTATTTTGTCGAGACTGTCATTCCGTCTGACAGCCACAATATATATTTACAACTATTTGTTTATATGTTGGGGCAGCACGGTGGCGCAGTGGGTAGCGCTGCTGCCTCGCAGTTTGGAGACCTGGGTTTGCCCTGCGTTGAGTTTGCATGTTCTCCATGTGTCTGTGTGGGTTTCCTCCGGGTACTTTGGTTTCCTCCCACAGTCCAAAGACGTGCAGGTTAGGTGCATTGGCGATCCTAAATTGTCTTTGGTGTGTGTGTGTGTGTGTGTGCTCGCCCTGCGGTGGGCTGATGCCCTTCCCAGGGTTTGTTTTCTGCCTTGTGCCCTGTGTTGGCTGGGATTGGCTCTAGCAGACCCCTGTGACCCTGTAGTTAGGATATAGCGGGTTGGATAATGGATGGATGTTTATATGTTTATATATAGTGATTGCTATGTTACAATATTTATTATTATGATTGGCTGATCAGAAACTTTACCACAAAAGGACACACAATTAAAACCCACAGCCATTCAACATGTGTCCTTAAGACATGCTGTTTCGTAACCTTACAATCTGTAGATGAAACTGTCACTAAATCTACTGGCACGAGTGCCAATGGTGCAGGAGGCAGGAGTGAGGAGAGCAGCTGTGCAGGAAGGTTGAGCTTTTATGTATCCTGTTTTTCTCTCTAAGGCAGAAGTGTTTTGTATGTCCTGAACAGAAGGCAGCTCCATGCAGGTAATGTTTTCAGCCACTTTCTTCATCTTCTACAATGTTTTAACATCTTGAGCTGAGCAGGTGCCATACCAGGATGTGATGCAGTTGGCAAGGATGAACTTCACTTTGCATCTGTGGAAATACATGTGAACAGATGGGGAATGCGTGCTGCCCTCAGACATCTGGGGATATAGAGGCACTGATCAGGCATCTATCTATAGTTCTGTTTTTCTAATGCCTTTTCTGCCCATCTACTTTTTATTGACAGATAGAACGAACAAATGCTGAATAATAAACATGGCAAGTAACATTCCTTCATGTGATCATCTGGTTGGGACGGTGCGGGTTGGCGCCACCCTACCAGATCCCAACTCTTCAACCCGCCGCTGATGACATTTGCGAGGGGTGAGCTTGGCGAATGAGGACGCCACACAAAGCAAGGGGGAGATGCAAATTGCTCAGTGCTTTTATTAAAGCAGTTCAAAAGTGCACTGCAAAATTCCTAAATAAATAAATAATTCCATTAAAACGAGGTTAAAACCAACTGTCAGGAAAGTGTCTTTTCTAAAAGCCATGTGCATTGTTCTTTTATCTGCCGTCTCCTCTACTTATCCCATGTGGGCCTTGCAGTAGAGGAGTTGCACTACCGACGGGCACAGCTGCCCTCCCATGGCTCTGGACTTAGGCTCAGGTCCCCAAAGGCCATGGCGCTCACAACGGGGGCTTTCAGTCCAAGCCTCTGACTCCCGCTGCCTTCCTGGGCTTCTGCGGCCACCTGTTCACTCCAGCTTCTCCAAGTCACTCAGCTGGAGTGAACCACTATAAGCAGCCCCTTGGACATTGCCCACCTGCTCCTCACCAGGGGCTCTTCACACAGCTGCCTGTCTCTGCTCCTTCCTCCTCCTTCCATCTTCTCTCTCTTCCTTCCTTTAACCTCCATTCTATTCTCCTCCTCCTCTCAGGTCTTGCTCTCCCTTTTACAGGCTGGGGAACGGCTGCAGGGGCAATCAGACCACCTGCACTTGCCGGCATGGTCAGCCGATCGCCTCACACCAACCCGGAGACGAGCAGTCGTCGCAGCAGCTCCCTTTGCGCCTGCTCCACTCCCCGGCGTGAGTGCGTCCATTATTTATTTAAAATCGGCCATCTTTTTCCTGAGCTCTATCCCACACTGCTGAGGAGCATGGTACACGCATTCATAAATAGAAGATGTTTTAAGCATTGCTCACAATTGTTACGCATTGTCATTACACTCAGCAAAGCACCGCACACAATGTCCTGTTTATAAACCGCAGATGGAATGAAGAAATTGTTACATTTACTGCAGTTCCTCTTTAGAGTGCATAACAGGAGGACACCTCATCATGTAGTGCAGTGTGCCAGCCTTATGTTAGAGGGCAGAGGAGAGTGGATGCTGGCAACGTGGAAGTTCTTTTAATTCTTCTTCTTTTGGCTGCTTCTGTTAGTGGCTGCCACAGCGGATCATCTTCCATATCTTCCAGTCCTCCTCATCTTGCTCTTTCACACCCATCACCTGCATGTCCTCTCTCACCACATCCATAAACCTTCCTCTTGGCTATCAGCTCTATCCTTAACGTCCTTCTCCCAGTATGCTCAGCAACTCTCCTCTGCACATGTCTAATCCAGCGCAATCTGACTTTGTCTCCCAACTTGAGCTGACCCTCTAATGTCCTCATTTCTAATCCTGTCCATCCTCGTCACACCCAATGTAAATCTTAGCATCTTTAACATCTGGCGAGCTTTGTTGGGCTGAATGGCCTGTTCTCGTCTAGATTGTTCTAATGTTCTAACTCTTTGAGGGCTGAATATTTTTTTCCCAAAAATGCAGTTTTCTGAAAAGCACCCAAAGCAATGGTTTCACACATAAATCAACATGAAACGTCTGTTGCTGTGTGCCGTGGCTTCTGTCGGTGCCTGCTTGCCTTCTCTGACAGTAGCAGTTGTGCAGAGGAAGCTCAATGGCCAGCAGGAATGCACGGAGGGCCGGCTGCCTGGCTGGTCGTCACTGGACAGGTGGGTTGCGGAGACAGTCGCAGTGCGACGCAATCTGGTTTGTAATCTCTTGTCATCGTAAGTGATGGACTTCCCAGGTGTGAGGTGCTGCAGGCACGTCAGCTACACAAACATGTTCAGCTGGGAACTGATGGTACCTCACGTTCGTTTTCAAACTCCATCTTCCATATCACTTGCATCAGAATCAGAGTCCGACAAGTCAGGAAATTGAGGTCAAATCAATGAAGCTGATCTTCCTTCTAGCAAAGAGAATCAAACTAAAACATAATGGCGAGTTTTGTCGCAGTTTACAGTGGATTATCATCCTCTACCCCTGAATTTTGACAAAAGTCAACATCCGCCTTGAAAGAGTTAACTCTGCCCCCTCCTGCTTTCTGGTCAGTGCCAACGTCTCCAGCCCATTTGACACAGATGGTCTCAGTATCGTCCTGTAGACCTTCCCTTTCACTCTGGCTGTCACAAATTACTCCTGACACTCTTCTCCACCCATTCCACCCTGCCTACACTCTCTTCTTAACCTCTCTTCCACAATCCCTGTTCCTCTGTCCTGTTGTGGAACTTCTTTTAATTAATGCAACTACTTAACCCTAACCCTAACCCTAACCTCTCTTCCACAATCCCTGTTCCTCTGTCCTGTTGTGGAACATCCTTTAATTAATGCAACTAAAATTTTTATTTTCTTCCATCCATCCATCCATTATCCAACCCGCTATACAGGGTCACATTTACCTTTTTGATACTTTTCTGTCCCACGCTTCACAAACTGGGCAGCATGGTGGCACAGTGGTAGCGCTGCTGCCTCACAGTAAGGAGACCTGGGTTCGCTTCCCGGGTTCTTCCTGTTCCTGCTTGGGTTTCCTCTGGGTGCTCCGGTTTCCTCCCATAGTCCAAAGACATACAGGTTGGGTGCATCAGCGATCCTATAATTGTCCCTGGTGTGTGTGTGAGTGTGTGTGTGTGCCCTACGGTGGGCTGGTGCCCTTCCTGGTGTTTGTTTCTGCCTTGTGCCCTGTGCTGGCTGAGACTGTCTCCAGTGGACCCCCGTGACCCTGTGTTAGGATATAGCGGGCTAGAAAATGACTGACTGATGACTGACTTCACAAACCAGTTGATTTTTCCGTTAAAGCTGTTTAGTCCCCTTATGCACAGCGTGAACTAAGGTGTATGAGCAGGCAGCTCTTAAGTCATTACACTCACTTCCAGTTAGGCTTAGGGCTGATCTGAAAATCCTTCTTCTTTCATATAAAGCTGGAAATGGCACGGGCCCAACTCTGTACTTCTTAATATACACATGGTGGAGTGTACACCACAATTACAGTATAAAGATGGCAGTACAAAAAAGTTTAGCAAATGCACCAAAGATTCCAAGAATTAATAAAACAACAGTGGGAGGTCAAGCTTTACACACAGGACTTGAAGTCTCCCCCATCGCCACAGTCTCATTTTTTTGGTTTATCTATCTATCTATCTATCTATCTATCTATCTATCTATCTATCTATCTATCTATCTATCTATCTATCTATCTATCTATCTATCTAACTAACACACGATTGTTAAAAATGGCGTTACTGACAGCCACTGATAATGTAAATTCCATGTAAAATGGGTTCAATGTGCGCTCTGTCTTAATCAGAGGTGTACGTCTGGTCCTTTATTTTCCAGTTAAAGGGGTGCACACGTGGCTACAGTAAGCTATCTGGCCAGCACTGTGCTCTCAAACACGAGTGTGCCCAGCTGTTATGCCAGTCATTAGTATCCACAGAGGATCTGCTGGACTGCAGCATAGATGATCCACCTGCTTTCGCAGTTTCACTCAACCTCCCTGAATCGCCTGCTGGCAAATAGAAAGAACAGTGTTAACTGGATGAGGAAATGCAGTATGTAAGAGAGAGACTGTGATGAGACTCAATAACTAAGACTCAGAGAAACGACTGTTACAAAAATAAAGGCCTACACTGTAAGTAAATCTGAAACAAGGATTGCCAGTTGTTAAGTAGATGTGGTGTTTTTTTACCAAGACGGAGATGTTAAAACTGTGACCAAAGTTGAGAAGTGGAATGCTGAAAGTCATGAACCTGAAGTCAGAAGAGTGCTAGACTGAAGTGAATTTGTTAACGTGGATTCTGCGTCAACCACCATGTGGGATTACAAAAGCTGTGACATGCTGCAATGGGGAATCGGCCCTAGCAACAGTGTAGTACGCCCTACCAACACTGTAACAAAATACTGAGTCTGAAAAATGGTGCCATGACGCCCTTTAAACCATAACAAAATGGAATTAATCTGTTTTTAAATTATTAACTCAAAATACCCATGTACAGTATATCCTCTGAGAACCGACCAAAAGGTAGCAGAAAATATTTGGTTAAAATGAGAAAAACAGTTTAACAGGGTGTCTCAATTTGTAACACCGGCTTGCAAGCAGAGGACCTCTGATTGGTCAGAACTTGTCAGTTTTGACTAGACCTGATGTGATTGGTGATTACACTGAATGTGCTGGTGTACCTAGCAAGACACTGTTTGTAACAAATATGCTCAGTGCGATGTATGTCAAAGCACTGATAAATTAAAATACAGACCACCAAAAGTGAAGAAGATAATATGGGAAATATGGGGTATCGGGTCATCCTGCATATGAGGCAAGAGTGAAGCTGCCCACTTAGCCTCACTGTCACAGTCTTAGGATATCTGAAGCAGACTTGTTACGGATATACAAACTCCGTAATGACAAACTGTAATTTGAATTCTAGGGCTGTGTGTCGACAGTGCTTCACTCCCACCCTCTAGTTCAGGGGGCTGAATTGTCAGCAATGACTCATACAGTGGGTTGTGTAAAGTGTAGATGTAGCTGTGAACCTGGGGAATCAATCTAGCATGTTTTACTGACAATCATTCACTTAAAATAAAGTCGCACTAACAAAGACTTTATTATTACAAGACTTTTTATTAACATCTGATTAGAGCAATGCTGAAATACCAGTAAAGGGAATTTTAAAGCAACCGGGTAGGTGGGTCCTTTCATCTGATTGGTCAGCCCAGCACTGACTCAGCTGTGGAATGGCCGATAAGGGGGAGGCGGCTTGTTGGCTGAGGTCTCCAGGACTCTGACTGTGTCTGGCTTGCCTGACTCCTTTTCTACAAGCTGGCTGTGGTTCTACAAAGGAGCTGATGGACAGATGTTGTTGCTTTTCATTAATGTGAATTCATTGATGTATTTGAACAAATCTGTATCTTCAGATGTTATAGTTCTGTATGTGGTGAGTGGTTTACTCTATTCTTGCATTTTGCTTTGAGAGTTGAAGTGGTGGTTTGCGCCTGCAATTGGTGAGGAGCTCTGTACATAAACAAAGTCGTTTGTACTGTCGTGTCATATTTCTGAGTCATGGCCATGACAGATTACCAATCTAGCTCTGTGAGGAGGATTACTTGTGTTCTATTTTGTGTATTGTATTTACCCCATTGGACACCCAACCTACCTCATTTTTCTTTCCTACTAGGGGGCTCTGCCCCCTGCTCGCTTTGCTCGCCAACTACGTGCTAGCCTCTTTGCAGTTCTGGTCCTCGCGTAAGGGGAAGCAGATGTACAACTTAAAGAGATTGTTATTTTCACGGGAAATGTTACATATGCGTAATAAAACTAACTATTTTACATTACAGCAAGTAATTAACCATAGTAAAAAATAGTAAAACGTAATAATTTGAAAGAAAATTATGTTTCATATTGTGTTAGAGTTATTTGTTGTGTAATATGATTTCATTCTGTTTGGCTTTGAAAATTAACACGCAAATACTTTTTAAACTGCCGGAGCCAATCCCAGCCAACACAGGGCACAAGGCAGGAAACAAACCCCGGGCCGGGCACCAGCCCACCGCAAGGCGCGTACACACACCCACACACACCAAGCACACACTAGGGATAATTTAGATTTGCCAATACACCAAACCTGCACGTCTTTAGACTGTGGGAGGAAACTGAAGCACCTGGAGGAAACCCACGCAGACACGGGGAGAACATGCAAACT
This sequence comes from Polypterus senegalus, assembly GCF_016835505.1. NCBI lineage: Eukaryota > Metazoa > Chordata > Cladistia > Polypteriformes > Polypteridae > Polypterus > Polypterus senegalus. Next base: position 27,951,488 of record NC_053155.1, on the reverse strand, counting down.
CCACGCAGGGAGTGAACCGGGTCTCCTTACTGTGAGGCAGCAGCGCTACCTACTGCGCCACCGTGCCTGCCTACCTATTTAGGTATTTATTTATTAATTTTAAAAGGTTCAGTTAAAAGCCAAATTTCCCCCTTGGAGCAAATAAAGTTTGTTCGTTCATTTGGTCGTTCTTTCATTAGTTCCTTCGTTCAGCTGTAGCATCTTCTTGTTAAGAGCCCCCGACGAGTGCCAGAATGTTAGATAATTGTTAGGAGAAAAGCACCAGCAGCTCACACCTGTGCCACACCCTGTAGTTTGTGCACCATTGCTCTAACGTGAGTAATAAAAATGGAAAATTCTCACATAATAAATAAATAAATTCAGTTCAGTGCATGTCATTAAGATGAACGATCTTACTCTGAGTGTTTAATTACAAACATTTTTCAGGGTGCATTTATTATGATAACGAATGAGTGATCCAATACCGGAAATGCCATTGTTGTTCGAGTCCTCTTGTTAATGAGCAACATCTCCTGTGGCAGACAAATCATCTAAGCTTTACCGCCTCGCTCCTGGGTAGACTGACTAAGAAACTAACTTTTCTATATCATTTCTTTTTGTATTTTTACTAATTTGGGCAATAAGGAAAATCTACATTTGGTGATCCTGAGGCAACAACCATCTATGATCACCATTCTCTGAGCTGCATGTCGAAATTTCTGCACACAACATACAATACATTCAGAGATCTTATACACAAAAAAAATCCAGGTTTTTTAGACCCTTTGACATTAGGAAAAGACTTATAAAAGTAAAATGCATTATTATTATTACAGTATTATTATTATATGTCAGTTCTTTGGATCTCACAGCCTTTTGGCTATTTTTATTATTAAAAGAATAGTTAACACTAATCCTAACCCTAATTATTACTAACATTATTATTATTATTATGATTATTATTATTATTATTATTATTAAAAGAATAGGTAACCCTAACCCTTATTATTATTATTATTATTATTATTATTATTATTATTACTATATGCCAGTTCTTTAGATCTCACAGCCTTTTGCTATTTTTATTATTAAAAGAATAGTTAACACTAACCCTAACCCTAGTTATTACTAACATTATTATTATTATTATTATTATTATTATTATTATTATTATTATTATTATTATTATTATTATTATTATCAGTAGTAGTAGTAGTAGTATTATATGTCAGTTCTTTGGATCTCACAGCCTTTCAGCTATTATTATTATTATTATTATTATTATTAAAAGAATAGGTAACCCTAACCCTTATTATGATTATGATTATGATTATTATTATTATGATTGTTATTATTATTATTATTATTATTATTATTATTATTATTACTATATACCAGTTCTTTGGATCTCACAGCCTTTTTGCTATTTTTATTATTAAAAGAATAGTTAACACTAACCCTAATTATTACTAACATTATTATTATTATTATTATTATTATTATTGTTATTATTATATGTCAGTTCTTTGGATCTCACAGCCGTTCAGCTATTATTATTATTAAAAGAATACATAACCCTAATTATTATTACTATTATTATTATTATTCTTCAAAGAACTCAAATTCAGATTCTGCCTCTTCAGACTTGTGTATTTTAAGACGACACATTAGCAGTAACTGATGACAAATTACATTAAACCTGTAAGAGAAAGCAGATAGTCACCCTATAAAATCATCCAATGTTTACGGCTGATGTTCACATTTCCTGCCGTCTACCCTTGGAGCTCATTTTCTCACTAGCTGATCACACGTGACATTAGTGACTCTGTGACTGGGTGTCCATTTGAGAAGTGCAGACAGGATTCAAGTCCCTCACATGCTTACAGGTGCCAGTCAACCCAACACGAATGGGTGATACGTGAGCTGGCATAGACCTGTCGCCCAAATCAAATCTTAAGCCAGGGTTTTTACCTTTCCGTGAGCACTAGTGGATATGGGTATCCCATTTAAAATAATCTGAATCCTATTCAACTAGTTTGATAAAGCACTGATATGGAGATGCGGACATGCAAAACAATTAAGCACTGGTTTGGAGGACTGATTTGTAAAATGATCCCAGTATCACTGTGAGCAGCTTGTTAGCTCACATCAATAGGGCAGACCCCCAGCTCAGACACCACCATATAGAGTTAACCGAAGGACAGCATTGCGCCCAAGCCATCCAAACAAAAAGTGCAACCAGACAGTAAACACACAGTGGGCTTGGAACCCCACAATGACTGCTGCAGACCTAGTATAACACTATGCCAATCAGATATGATATAAGTCAAATGCCACAGAGTATGCAGTTAATACACTCCACTCCAGTGTAGTGCATCATCAAGTCAGAGAGCAAATGTGGGTATGAAACAGCAGGACAACCCTGGCACAGAAACAGAAGCACAGAAAATGAGCAAATTATGTATGTCCTGTAGGGCACTCCATCAAACATGGGCAGAGTTTGACATTTTGGGCAAGGTGGGGTCATACAAACCATAAAAAAAATCAAAATATTAAAAGTCACATATTTCAGAGTCATAACTGTACAGCTAGTGTACATATTTACATCACAATTCCAAGTCAAATGTCATTAATATACAGTTAGAATAAAAACTAAATCTCTCTTACATTGAATTTATGAAACTGCACTGCTAACTCCATGGCGTACTGGTCAAGGCCTGGGACCTCAACTCCTGAGGTTGTGGGTTCAAATCCCACTCCTGACACCATGTGACCCTGAGCAAGTCACCTGACCTGCCTGTGCCCCTACTGGAAAGACAAAAGAAATGGAACCAACTGCATATGTCAAGTGTTGTAATTTCCCATGGAGAAAGGCATCAGCCAAATACTGTAAGCAAGGGTAAATATTCAAATAATGGAAAACATTTTTTTCAGTTTGTCTTCTTATTTTTAAAAACAAGTTAGAAAACATATGCATGGCATAACATTCTGGTCCATTCTGGGATTGGCTTAACAGTTTTGATAGTCGGAGCATTTTAACTTTTTCTATTGACTTCATCAAAGCAACATTTGCTTACGTATTTCATGTATTATGTCACAGTGTGTGTGTGACATGCGATTGATGTTTGCTCCGAACGGCGCACCACTGTGTGTACTGGCGTCACATTCAGACATAAGCCGTGGGCACGATTGACTCTGAGGCTGTTTCAGCAGCTCCTTACTGAGTACCGAGGATCTGTTTGCTGATATCAGCAGCTATCTGACATGAAACAGTGGAAAAAAAAACAATATAAAATATACAGGCTGACCTCTCTCAAGCTAAATTTGAAACAATAAACAAATCCAAAATTGATGTTGTTTGTCTAAAGGAATAGGCATTGTGCCAGATAAGTGTGACTTGCTTTGGGTAGGATAGCTTTAATTATTGTTTTTGTTGATTTTTAACAGATTTACAGGAGCTGTGGCCTTAAAAATTAAGCTTTCATTGAAAAAAGTACCCCTTTTTTGGAGGTTTATTTTAGCAATACGGTGTATCTGTTGTGGGACAAAGTCCCCTGGCCACCAATTAAACTCCACCATGTCCCCCTGTAGTTGCTCAGCACCACCAGGTTAGGATCGTCTGTGTCCGACTTATTGACAGTGACTGAACTTGTCACACGGGGTGATTCAGTCCAACTCTTCTTAGCACCTTCCTGTTCTATTTGCTACAAGAAACAGAATATTTTATGTCGAAAGGACTGAGAGAATGAGACATGGTCAAAAAATATGAGGCAAGGTTGAAAACCAGAAAAAAAAAAAAAACTAACTGACCTTTCACCAATCATGAACGCTGACCAAAAAACTCATAGTACATATTGTAAGGGACGACTGGGACGCCCAAAGAGGGGAGAATGGGGGAAGACAGATTCTGTAGGGCTCTGCCTCTCCCAAAATGCTAGATGGCAGCTCCCCTGGGTTGGAGCGGTGCCCAAGATTCCCACAGGGCATCATGGGACATGGAGTTCTTTACCTCAGCCCTGTTGGGTACCGTGGGTGCCACCAGGGGGCGCTGCAAGGACTGAGGAGCAATATAGACCTTACCCAGAAGTACTTACACACCATGTGGGTGGAAGAGCAGAAACACATCTGGGTTGGCCAACACAAAATTGGTTTCTGGTGTCAGGGGTGGGCCAGAGTCTGGTGGAAGGAGGATGAAGCTTGCTGAGTGGAGCGGAGGAGGCAAAGACCAAGACAGAGGGAGAAAGAAGAATAACTGTGGGCTGAGCCATTCATATACTTCTGGCTCTAGTGGTGGGAAACACTTGTGAAGAGTTTTCCACAGAGTAAAAAGACGCCCCCTGCTGTCCACAGTATAAAACAAGCAAAGATTCAGTACCCAGGAAATCTTTACACACAAATAGTCACGTGTCATGATGTTTAACTGCAGATCTCAGATAGAAAGGAATCTCCTGTCGCACCGATGATGTCAGCAATCCTGACTTCCCAGTGGATGATGGAAGTGTCGTCATAGAAATGGGGACAAACAAATCCCTCAAGAAAGCGATAACCAAACCAAAACAAAAATGCTGTGGTGGAACAACGTGACAAAATATAAAACTATCAAATGGTAATACAAAAGGTTTTATTAACTCTGAAATTAAAATAAAAAAAAATATATACATATATTGCACGAAAAGGCTACAGAAAGAAGAAGAAAAAGTTAAGAAAATAAGCCAATCCTAACACTTGATATTGATTCTGTCAATAATATGAGGATCAGATAAAGACTCATCTGTAGCAGTGTTCAATATCTATAATGTAATTTCTCAAAAAATAAAGGGCTGCGCTTAATAAATATCAGAGGTCTACACTGACGACTTACACACAAAGTGCTGCCAAAGGTAACGTTTAATTAACCAGTCCGGCTGAGTAGGAAACGCAGTCATCTATTCTGTATCGACTACGGAATATCGACTATTCTATATTTTGTGAATCTACAAGTATGGATATTTTCCTGTCATTATTAAACTATTTCCGCATGGGTCTAGCAGTCTGATTGAACGGGCATGGCCACCTCAGGCCTACCCACAAAAACAAGTCTGGGCTGACTCTGAAGCTGTGAGGTAGCTGTACCCCCATCCCCATGCACATCATACACATGTGTGAGCTCAGAGAGACAATTCCACATCTGAAATGTCACACAGATTGTCGTTTGGCTGCCGCACGTTCAATGATATCTAAGACTATCAACAATATCTCTTCTTCTTCTACTTTTTTTTGGCTGCTCCCAGTCAGGGGTCACCACAGTGGATCATCTGTCTTCATCTATCCCTGTCTTTGACGTTATTTTCTGCCATGCTGACTGCCTTTATGTCCTCCCTCACCACACCCATAAACCCCGTCTTTGTTCTTCCTCTTTTCTTCTTGCCTGGCAGTTCCATCCTCAACATCCTTTTCTTGATGTACCCCTCATCTCTCCTCTGTACGTGCCCAGACCATCTAACTCCTGCCTCTTTCACTGGGTCAACAAACTGTCCTACCTGTGTTGTCCTTCTAATATACTGTACTCATTCCTAATCCTGTCTACCCTAAATACTCCACGTGAAAATCGTAGCATCTTCAACTCTGACACTTCCGGCTCTGTCTTTTTGTCAGTGCCGCCATCGCCAAACCATACAACACAGCTGATCTCACTACCATTTTATAGACCTTCCCTTTCACTCTTGCACTTACTGTTCTAACATAAATCACTCCTGCCACTCTTCACCACCCAGTCCACCCTGCTTGCATTCTCTTCTTCACCTCTATGGCACACTTTCCGCTGCCTTGGACTGTTGAACCCAAATATTTCAATTTGTCTACCTTAAATTTCTCTGCTTCACCTTCTTTGCACCTTTCCACCACCTTCCCTCTCATTCATGCACATGTACTCCATCTTACTCCTGCTGACTCTCATTCCCCTTCTCTCCAGTGTGTACCTCCACCTCTCCAGGTTCATCTCAACCTGCTGTCTACTCTCATTACAAATCACAATGTCATCCGTGAACATCATAGTCCTTGGTGACTCCTCTCTGACTGCATCTGTCAACCTGCCCAACACCATTGCAAACAGGAAAGGGCTCAGAGCCGATCCTTGATGCAAAGGTAACGTTTAATTAACCAGTTTGGCTGAGTATGGAACACAGTCACACTCACTAGGAGGTCACCTATCCATGAAAATATTGTCAGTTCTGTATTTTGTGAATCTACAAGTATGGATATTTTCCCGAGAATATTAAACTATTTACGCATGGGCCTAGCAGTCTGACTGAATGGGCATGGCCACCTCAGACCCACCCACAAAAACAAGTCTGGGCCGACTCTGAAGCTGTAAGGTAGTTGTGTCCCTATCCCCATGCACACCATAACCATGTGTAAACTTTGAGAGATAATTTAACATCTGAAATGTCACACAAATTGACGTTTGGCTGCTAAACGCTCAATGATTTCTAAGACTGTCAACAATATCACCTATATAATAAAAACACTAAGGTCTGTGTGTCCAATCCCTCAGAGCAATGTGATTGGTCAGTATGGCTTTGGAGACATGAACTAAGAGGAAGCACTAATGTCAGACACATGAGGAACGGTAAAGGCATTTGAGTCACGTTGAGAGAGCCGCCGTCAAAGGTGGAATGTATAAAACTGGACAGGAGGCAAGAAAGATGCATCGAAAATTATGACGTCTGAGAATCAAGCTTAATGGGAACATACTTGAGAAAGGGCGCGCTGGTGAAGAGATCTTCACACATATGCGAATGCGGAGGAAAGGTGCTGAAGGTGGACATAGGGCAAGAGATAGCAAATATATTTTAATTATTCAATTACCTGCCTCCAATAGGACCTAAAAAGAAGACCCTATCCTCGAAGTCATCAGTTAAAGCAGAGAAGGCATAGCGGCAGCTCCTCAAAGACAATGAGATGATAGCTGTTATGGAAATTGCAAAAACTCAAACTGAAGTGGCAAAACCTCAGCAAAGACTCATTCCACTGGCCTTTTAATTCCAGTCATCCTCTTTGTATCATCTGTGGCTACAGTGGATTGTGAGCAAGATGTTGATAATAAGAGACAAGGAGGACACAGTTTCGAGAAACGCGAACAAGAATATATTTCTAGATTATCCAAGTATTGTTATCAAAAGTAAAATCCAGAGAGTTAAACTGTAAGCAAAGTCAAAATAAGGATTGTCAGGCGTCAGTAATGTCAATGCAAGGAATTAGGTAGGAAGAATGTTTCCAGCAGATAATAAAAAGGTAGGAAGTAAAGCAAAGGGTTAATACCAGAGCTTCAGCCCTACTGACAACTGCACTTTAAAGAAATCAAAGTCAGAAACCATCAGTTAGGTGTCAACAATGAAAATAATCGACAAAATAAATCACATCTTCACATTGAGTTTTATTAATAGATCCGCAATTTCGGATGGTTTATAGTCACAGAGCTGGATGTGTAATAGATAGATAGATAGATACATGTCAAAGGTGCTATATAATAGATAGATAGATAGATAGATGATAGATAGATAGATAGATAGATAGATAGATAGATAGATAGATAGATAGATAGATATGTATCTATCTGTCTGTCTATCTATCTATTTATTATATAGCACCTTTCACATCTATCTATCTATCTATCTATTTATCTATCTATTATATAGCATCTTTCCTATCTATCTATCTATCTATCTATCTATCTATTAAATATAGTGCCTTTCATATATCTATCTATTATATAGCACCTTTCACATCTATCTATCTATCTATCTGGGTTTTTCTTTGTCATCCTGAACGATATGCCATGATGCCAAGTCTTAAATAATTTATTCCAAAAACCAGCAGTTCTGTGCAGACTTGTAAAGCTTCTTGGGAGCTGAAGGCAAACTACTGTATTAATGTGTTTTCATTTCAAACACTTTATAATGAGTTATCCTGAGAAGTCATTAGTAATATTTTGTTTCTATTTTCTCCATATAAAGGTCTATATAGAGAAGGGGTAGGGGTAAACTAGCGCTTTTTCTTTTTCCTCCCATTTCTTCGTATTTGTACTCCTTTTCTCGGTAGTTTTCATCTCACTTTGATTAATCTGGTTTCCCTCTTCGGCACATTAACCGAATGACTCAAGGACAGAGCCGAGTCCTGCCGCCCTCCCTCCTTCCCTTACTTGTTCACGTCCGTATTTGTGCACATTGCTTCATGTCTGTATGAAGCACAATGCGATTTTTTTTTTTTCTGCACAGGCTTTAGCAGTTGCACTGCCATGTTGCCATGGTAACAAACTTTTCTTTCTTTTTTGTCTTCCTTTTGCTTCAGTAAGAATCTGCTTAGCTGGTGTATGCATGGGGTGCTCTTCTGAAAATAAGATGAAAAATGTACTTGTTTTTTTTTTTGGCTCTGTGTGTGCGACTTGTTTTAATGGCATAGCAAACCTCCTGCTGATCGCGGTTCTCAAGGGAAAGAATTGATGTTGCCCTCCCTTAGGAGTCCGACGAGCTGAAATGGACCTACTTGATGGAATTCATGTGCAGCTGTTTCTGCTGCTTCGATCACAGTGTGCGAGCCCAATCCTCACTTTTGTAACTGCTTTAAGAGCTGATCTGTCTCGGCATCAAGCAGCTGTTAAAGATGAGATACACAGGCCCAGATATGACGCCTGTGTCCTGGAGGTTCAGAAGTAATTACTGAACTGCTGCTGTAAGGGAGGAAAGAGAAGGCAGCCTGGAACCATTGATATTGACACAAGAACTGAAATAGAAAAGAGAAGCAGCAGTGCAGTTGCCTTACAGGTGGCAGTATATAATGTTGGCACTGCCAGGCACTGTCCTTGTACTCCGGGGCCAAACCTTGTAAAGTTACTCAGACTTGTGTAGATGTGACCGACCCTGTCTCTCGTTCACAGCAGATACACACGTAACGGGGAAGCCTCGAAATCTCAATGTCCACACATCACACTTTGCTTTTTATGCACGGATTTGTTTTTCAAAGCACAGAATTGTAGTGTGAAGTCAAGCAAAATGACCCCTTTTATCGGACAACAAATAAAATTACAATATGCAAGCTTTCAAGGGAACTCACATCTTGCCTGAAGAAGGGTCCTGAGTTGCCTTGAAAGCTTGAATATTGTAATCTTTTTAGTTAGCCAATAAAAGGGGTCATTTTGCTTGACTTCTCACTACATTCATAATAGCTAACATGGCACAACACCCTGGTACTAAAAAGCACAGACTTGAAAGTTAGCACAGACAGAATTGTCACCATAAGTCCAGTGGTTGGCCTTGCACCACCTGCCGCACTCACAAGGCTGGAGCAAGAAGGCAAGAAGTACTACAGTGTGGTCCATAATCCAAGGAGCTGCGTCACATGTTGGAATGCTTTTCAACCAAGAAATCCAAGTTTGAATTTACACATTATTTCATTTGTTTTCATTAAACAGGTATTTCCCATTACGGCTGTTGTCGCAGTTCCCGGGATGATCCAAGCCATCCAGGGCCATATTGTCTCCTGAGATATCCATTGCAATTTTGGGGTTAGAGTGATACCCCGTGCTAATAAGACCTCAGCAGATCCTACAAGCCCTGTAATTCATGACTGAAGGTGATGAGTGGTACAGAGAAAGAGATGACAACCAAATCAATGAGAAAAGATAGCAAAGTTGATCAAAAAATCCAACAGTTACCATTAAAGGATTAATATACAGTGGAACCTCGGTTCACGACCGTAATTCGTTCCAAAACTCTGGTCGTAACCCGATTTGGTTGTGACCTGAAGTAATTTCCCCCATAGGATTGTATGTAAATACAATTAATCCGTTCAATAGCGTATGAACTGTATGTAAATAGCCATCCATCCATCCATTATCCAACCCGCTATATCCTAACTACAGGGTCATGGGGGTCTGCTGGAGCCAATCCCAGCCAACACAGGGCGCAAGGCAGGAAACAAACACCAGGCAGGGCGCCAGCTGACAGCAGGGCACACACACTAGGGACAATTTAGGATCGCCAATGCACCTAACCTGCGTGTCTTTGGATTGTGGGAGGAAACCCACGCAGCCACGGGGAGAACATACAAACTCCACGCAGGGAGAACCCGGGAAGCGAATATTAACTGCGAGGCAGCAGCGCTACCTACTGCGCCACCGTGCCAAAGCTGATTAAAAAATCCAACAGTTACCATTAAAGGATTAATATGCAGTGGAACCTCGGTTCACGACCATAATTCGTTCCAAAACTCTGGTCATAACCCAATTTCATCGTGAACCGAAGTAATTTCCCTATAGGATTGTATGTAAATACAATTAATCCATTCCAGACCATACGAACTGTATGTAAATATATATTTTTTTAAGTTTTTAAGCACAAAAATAGTTCATTATACCATAGAATGCACAGCGTAATAGTAAACTAAATGTAAAAACATTGAATAGCACTGAGAAAACCTTGAACATCAGAGAAAACTAACATTGCAAGAGTTCACGCTACAGCCTTACGAACTGCTTGCTGTAAACATTTTCTTTTAATGAGTTTTAAGCACAGGGAAAAAAATGAAATTTTGAAAAATCCTTAATTTAGACAAAAACTAACCGTAAACAACCAAGAAAACTAACCTAGCATGAGTCGAGCTCTGGCATGAAGGAAGTGAGCAGGAAGCTGGGTGGAGAGGAGGTTACAGTTTTGAGGGAGAGTCCCTCTGCGCGATGCACGTCAGACGGAGAACAATGTACTGTACAGGGAGAGACTGAACACGTGCGGAAATCATCGGCACGTACGAACCTGAAGGGAAACCAAATAGAGCACAAAGAGTTCACAGCGAAAGCACGCACGTCTGACCGAGATCAATGAACACGTGCGGAAATCATCGGCGCGTATGAACCAGAAGGGAAACTGGCTTGTTCGTCACCCGAGTGTGTGGTCACAAACCGATGCACTTTTTGGTCGTAACCCGAATTGTACGTGTTTCCGAGACGTTCGGAACCCGAGGTTCCACTGTATTTACAAAAGTACTAGGATGTTGCACCGTGTTAGCCATTACGAATGTAATGAGAAGATCAAGCAAAATGACCCCTTTTATTGGCTAGAGATTACAATATGCAAGCTTTTGAGGCAACTCTTCAGGCCAGACGTACATTACATTATCATTACTTCTTACCTGAAGAATGGGCCTGAGTTGCCTGGAAAGCGTGCATATTGTAATCTTTTTAGTTAGCCGATAAAAGGGGTCATGCTTAGCATGCTTCCCTTTTGATTTAAGAGATCTGGATTGGATTCCTGCCCATTACATTTCCAATTTTCATCAGTCCAAGAAATTCTCTCACAATTTTTATCATGACGAAAAAGATGCCCCATGTGGGGCCATATTGTCCCCTGAGTAATTTATTGCAATTGGCAGATACACATGTAATCTCTCTCCATTATCCTGCCATCTTCACCTGCCAGCCCTCTTTCTCTGTCATATTTGTCCAAGTCAACTGTCTGATATGTAACTTTCAGCTTTGTCTATCTGGGAGGCAGAGTGGGCAGCACAAGGTCGGAGTGATTGGTCATAACCAGTGGTGTCACTAAGGTTGGTGCCACCCAGTGCAGTAACTAAGTGCTGTTTAATGCAGCCTGGTGATTTCCACTATTAATAGTGCACGGACTCTTCATCAGAAGTATTTGGGTGGGGGTCGTCCCCCTTGGTGATTTCAACCCTGTGGACACTCGATCGTTTTAATCAAGACATCCCCTTGGTAATTTCAGCCCAAAACACTGCACAAAAATTTTATAGAGAGTCGTCATGATACCGCGGTCTGCACCCTACTAGTGAGACCACTGGTCGTAAACACCACATTGGAAACAAATCTCATAATGGTGGGGACCACCCACACATTAGATTTAGAGCAAATTTTGGAAGTGGTATCTGAGCAAAGCTAAGATGGACAGCTAGAGTTTTAAAACAGCATTGGGATTAATAAAGTATCTATCTATCTATCTATCTATCTATCTATCTATCTATCTATCTATCTATCTATCTATCTATCTATCTATCTATCTATCATATAGTGCCTTTCATATCTATCTATCTATCTATCTATCTATCTATCTATCTATCTATCTATCTATCTATCTATCTATCTATCTATCTATCTATCTATCTATCTATCTAGTAAGAGAACCTAAAGTGTGATTTGTCAACCAAGAAACACGGTGTGATATCTGACATGTTTGCCTTATGGTCAAGAGATCCGGGTTTGATGCCACCACCACTCACTATTTTAGGTCATGTCCCCAAGCCAGTGTGGATGGGGCTATAATGTTGCTTGTAATTTAAAATTAGGAATAACCAGCAAAACAGGATATAGACGAGTTTTGATTCCTATACAATTTAACAAGGAGGAGGAGGAGAAGGAGGTTAAGAGACTGTCATTAAAATTTGTTTTGCAGGTGACTTCACCATTGCGAAACACTAAACGTATTAAAAAAAGGTTTTCTGGGTTTTCTTGGAGTTAAAAACAAGGAATAAGGATTCCTACAGCCTCGTTCACACTTATTCTGTGTTTCTTCCTGAAGCCACCTATTGAGTTCCACTTTGGTAAAATTAATTCTGCTTATCCCTGTTGTTCACATTACCCCGGAGGAGTGCAGTGTGTTTTATGACATGCTGCATATTTTCCGCACTAAGGCACCCTACAAAGCACTGTTATGTTGTAACGGCCGACCCCTTACCCAGCCGGCAGCAACACCTCCAAGACCTGTGCCCTGGATAAATTACTGAGGCTAATCTAAATATCAAGCCGTACCTCTAACAAATGAAAGTTTCCATACAATCGACGGTTTAAACAAGCACACAAAAACAGGTATGTCAAATCTATACATATAAAGGAGAGTTGGGATCCGAGAGACTGTGTTTGTGTGTTTGTGGAGGGATGGAGAGTTAAGGCGGGTGGGGGAGTCACGTGATCATCTCCCCTCCCATTCACCTCATTTCATTCATTTCATTTTGCTCCGAGCTGAGCTCCGCAGCTGACGCGGTCTTGCCGTTCTTTTCCATAGTGTTTAGTCCTCGCTCCTTTACTGATTTATATAAAGGAGAGTTGGGATCCGAGAGACTGTGTTTGTGTGTTTGTGGAGGGATGGAGAGTTAAGGCGGGTGGGGGAGTCACGTGATCATCTCCCCTCCCATTCACCTCATTTCATTCATTTCATTTTGCTCCGAGCTGAGCTCCGCAGCTGACGCGGTCTTACCGTTCTTTTTCTTTAGTTTTTAGTCCTTGCTCCTTTACTGATTTATATAAAGGAGAGTTGGGATCCGAGAGACTGTGTTTGTGGAGGGATGGAGAGTTAAGGCGGGTGGGGGAGTCATGTGATCATCTCCCTTCCCATTCACTTCATTTCGCTCCGAGCTGAGCTCCACAGCTGACGCGGTCTTGCCGTTCTTTTTCCTTAGTGTTTAGTCCTCTCTCCTTTACTGATTTACTGTTTACTAGACGCAGTACTTACTGAATAGTATTGTTTCCTTTTGTGTTTCTACTTAGTGTTTCTTAGTGTTTAGTAGACGCGGTGTGCCGGTGTTCCCGGCGGTTTTGCGGTTTACTGTTATTTTCTACTTCGTTTTTGTACTTTAGTGTTTAGTAGACTTTTACTTAATCTCATTTACTGTTGTTTTTTACTGTTGTTCCCGGCGGTGTTGCCGTTTTTCCCGTTTCTATTTTTTATGTAGCATGTTCATGAATTAGTCATAGAGAAAATTTATATATTATGGCTCCAGGAGGACAAACCAAAAATGTTGTATATAAAGAAGCTCTATAAGTCGCATGTAGATACATAATTATTCCAACTACAGCGACTGCAGCGAAGCACACGAGGTCTGCTAGTAAGTGAATATATTAAATGAAAAACAAAACACTACTGCACATTCCCAACGTAGAAAAAATATATATGTATAAACCACCACCAAAGCAATAACGTGACAACACTATACATATACTCAATGACAAGCCCTCCCTTGCCCCAGTAACATATAACGAACACAAAACACAGATAGTAATAACTGAACACAGAAAATGGCAATGACATTGAACTTGAGTCCGAGTGTACAACTGTCCTGAATGCGGAAGACTGGTCAACTGATATGAGAAGCGTTTGTATTACCCGGAATAAATGGAGCAACCTCACCGTGAATCCTCGGCTTGTGGTGGTTGATGTAATCCGACCACGGGGTCTCTGGTGATGAGAGAATTGAAGTCAGTCTAGCAGAATGAAAACAAACTGGTTGCAATGGCGTGATGTGGTAAACAGCTGGTAAGTTGATGCTACGTGGTGAAATGTGATCCTTGTCTTTCTCCCTCTCTCCCCTGTTCTATCCTGATTGTTTATATAGTACTGCCGGATGTGATTGATTGATCGTTAACAGGTGTTTTCCAATTTGCTCCCATCTTGCTACTGGGAGCCCTTGAACGCGACACTGTTGGTAATGTTACTGATGAGCATGGCAGCGAGGCACAACAAATAGAGCAAGGGGATGGTGCTAAAGTGCAAAGTGCTTTTATTTAAAAAAAACAAGCAAAAACAAGTGTTCAGACAAAGTGCAGTGCATCAAATATCTTCAAATAAATAATCCATAAAAACGTGTGAAAGGGTGGAGGTTACAAAATATAGAAAAAAAAAAACAATCCATTAAAACAAGGGTAAAACAACGCTGGAAGCAGTCCCTTTAAAATCCCAAAGCCCAGTGTTTTTCTTTATCTGACAGCTCCCCTGCTTCTCCCATACGGGCTTCTCAACAAGGGAATCGCCCTTCCTGCAGCTGACTTTACTACTGTCCGGTTGCCTTCCATTCCCTGGCTCCATACGGCTACCTTACCTGACCGAGACTTGGGTTCCTCAACGGCCAGGTCGCTCACGTTGAGGCACAGCTTCCCAAGACTCCAAGATTCCCATTGCCTTCCGCGGGAAGCCATCCATACTACCGGTCACTCCAGCTCCTAGAAATCGTTCAGCGGGAGTGACCACTTCCAACTGCCCCTCCTCTAGTGTCGGCCAAACACTGCTCGTGAGGGGCTTTCCAGTCCAGCTGCCTGCAAGCGCTAGCTCTCTGTCGCTCGCACCGACTTTTTCCTTCAGCTTCCTGCCTTCTGCCTCACTCCCGCAACCTCCGTTTCTTTTTCTCTTTTACTCTCTTTTATCCCCTTTGCGCCACTCTTTATAACGGGGACGTGATTCACCTGTGGCAATCAGCGGCTCCCGGGAACAATCACGGATGCGGACCGCTTCTCACCTGTGTACTTAGGTGAGAAACGGCCACATCACAAATTCACTAGGACCCACATGACCACGCCCCTTCACTAAGCCACGAGTGCGGCAATTATTTATTTAAAACTAGCCTTTTTTTAACGGGAGGTGTGGACCCGCTATAACACACTGCACGGAAAGCCGATTTCCACCACATGGGATGTGTTCTGTTTTCTTTACCAGTTGCTTCAATTACATTATTGGCTTATGCAGATTTATTATCAGCGACTTGATGATGGCTAACATTATGTAGGGGAAGACAGGGCAGGTTGTCTCAAGGGTGGTCTAGAAAAAGTAATTATATCTATGGTGTGCTGACATCACTGGATAGTGTGTAAAACAACACAGTGATGAGTAGCAGACACTCGGATTAACAGTAGGATTGTTAGTTACATCGCGGATTAAAACTCGTATTTTTGTCAACGAAAAAGCATCTTTTTGTGTATCAGAGAGTATTTCAACACAGGAAACTTTTTCAAGCACTTATTTGAAGATCTTTGAATCCTGAGTTTATTGCGCAATGTGCTAGTTGTTTACGTCAACTTCATTGGTGTACTGACCTCTACTGGGGCATGTGGTCACATGTCACATGCGTTGAATTCCGTCAAAACAAGACTTCATTTTCATCTTCCCGGAAAAGGATGAAATATGGGAGCATGACGCTACTGATGTCATCATGAAGTTGCCTGCCCCCATTCGTGTCGGTGGAACTGCCAGAAAGCAGCAAGTAGTTTAAGTTTCGTAATGTATTGCTGTGCAACAATGGCGCTGACATAGGCCTGGACTAGACCTGTAACAGTGAGCAGCCTATGACTGTAAAATTGTGTTTAGTTACAGGAACATGATGCTGTTGCAACTGAGTTAGTCTGTAGTAGTTGGTATGTTCTAAAGGCCTACTTGATGACAGCTTTAACTATTCGTGACAACATGCACCAGCATCCTGTGGTATGTTGTCACATCTCAAGTGTCCCGGTTTAAATTAGTTTATAACATACTAAGTATCTCTGTTGATAATGCTTGTTATTTTGTATCTGTTTAATGTTAATTTACCTAATCAATGCAGGCCTTTGCTTAGCAATAACTTTATATTTGACCCATCCACAGCTGACTAAGTAAAACTTGAGACAGCTTGCCCCGTCTTCCCCTACTGTACTGTATATACTCCCTACCAGACATCATCTGATGCTGGCGTCCCTGCCGGGGCAGATTCAGGCTCCTTACCTGTCCGGGACACCAATATAATCTTAGAATCAGGGAGTTAACCTGCTTGGACGATTTCATCCATCCATCCATCCATTATCCAATCCGCTTTATCCTAACCACAGGGCCACGGGGGTCTGCCGTAGCCAATCCCAGCCAACACAGGACGATTTGGCTCTTGGATTTGTAGCCACCTTTTTCCCTCTTGGATCGACTAATCCTAGCTTTGGGCTGGAATCCCGTTTTAATTCCCTGTAATGCACACATACACGTCAAGATTAAAAGTAATGTTAACCGTCTCGCTTCCCAAATGCTTGAGTGTGCCAGAGCTGTTTAAAGCACAGCCAGAGAAGAGCAGAGCTTTCACTAATTGGTTCATGAGGATTCGGTTTCCTTGGATGTTGAACTAATCAGTCACACCTTTTCTGCCAGGAATTTGGAAGTAATGTTTGCCTGTGCTCTCTATTTTAAGGAACATTATAAATAGCAGAAAAAAGTAAGCTTTCTGTATAGTTGGAAAGTCTGCTTAGCTTACAATACCACGATGCTGCGAGATGATAGGGAATACCTTGATTACTTGACGTTGAGATTCGAGCAATGCACTTTTAGCAGGACTGTCATTCAGTCATTTTTCTGCTGCTCCAAATCTCCCAAAACATCACAACTAAGAGTTGTTACCTCTTAACGTCACATATTACTCTGCGAGGGGCATGCCATCTGCTGCAGGATCCCTTGTTCCCATTTTTACTTTCTCGTATAGGGAATGTATTGTAATCACCCAAAAATTTGATGTTGAGATTTTTGATATAATTGTACATCCATCCATCCAGTATCCAACCCGCTATATCCTAACTACAGGGTCACGGGGATCTGCTGGAGCTAATTCCAGACAACACAGGGCACGAGGCAGGAAACAAACTCCGGGCAGGGTGCCAGTCCACCGCAGTATAGTTATACAAAACAATACAATTTATGTTTGTATAGCCCAACATCACACAAGAAGCGCCACAATGGGCTTCAACAGACCCTGCCTTTTGACAGCCCCCCAGCCTTGACTCTCTAAGAAGACAAGGACAAACCCTTGTAGGGAAAAAAATGGAAGAAACCTTGAAAAAGACAATTCAAAGAGAGACCCCTGTCCAGGTAGGTTGGGCGAGCAGTGGGTGTCAAAAAGGGGGTCAATACAATACAGTACAATACACAGAACAGAACACAGAAGTCATCCTCAATGCAATACAATAGTGCAATAGAAATATTACAAGTACAGAGCAGAATTCAACACTAGATGATATCACATAATAGGATTTGAATCTCAAAGTTGTAGACCCCCCTGAGTTCGATTTACTTTCTTGAAGGGATTGTTAAAAAATTTCATTTCGAGATTTTGATGAATCTCAGCATTTTAGATCTCCCTGAGTCCGAAAATTCCATTTTTGGAATTATGTCTGTGTGTGTGTGTGTATGTAAACTCAATAACTTGAGTACGCTTTCACTTAGGTCAATCAAATTGTGCATACAAGTATTAGGTACAAAACATAGATTTTTATCCACTTTTGGGCTATTTCCGCTAACCAGAAGTGGTACTTGACCTTTCATTCATGCAGCTGCAGAGTCTAATTTATTCAACTTTATTTTTATAATAACTGTTCAATATATTATTGATTTGATTAGTTGTTGGCAGTTCTTTAAACTACATAATATAACAATATAATCATTGTCTTGTGCCTCAAATATTCATCCCCATATCTGAGTATACAAGAAGTTGTAAATGGTGCCTTGCCACCCCTTTTTTGCTGAGTGGAATCATCACTGCCAGATTAGCAGAAGGGACTCGGGACAGCAAAGTACTTAGGACCTCAAATTCATAATTTCAGAACGTCGAGTTATAGCAATGTCTGTTTATAAGACTGTCTCAGAAAAATACGCTCTTTAGGGGTGCCATTTCAGAAAATATGTAGGAATCAGGCCGAGTTAGTGTTCTTTATTTATTACTTTTAACGTTTCTCTAAAGAAAATAAAGATAAAAGCACTTCAGTTATCACTAAAACCATGCTAGAGTGTCTATGGTTATCTATTTAAACCATCAACTGAACATGTGCCTTTTGATGATGGTGACATTCTACATATATATATATATATATATATATATATATATATATATATATATATATATATATATATATACATATATATATATATATATATATATATATATATATATATATATATATATATAAATATATGGAAGAGAAGGTCTGTGATACAGTTTGCATATTTGCAGCTGGAGATCCACAAAGGGAGAAAATAAATCACGTATCATAAAGTAGTTTTTATTCCTGAGCTTTCAACTCCTACCAGGGGTCTTCATCAGAGGATAATGACGATCATAGTTTGGGTTAATTCAGCTTTTAGTAATTCACTAAGATCTTCAGTTCTGTTGTCGTTTAAATTTTATTACGCCATGTCTGTATCTTCTATGCTACAGTTTGAGGATTATTATTATTGGCATCGGCATCATTTTTATTATTGTTTGTGTTAAGACGTCAGACGTTAAAACTGAACATCGCTAGTATATGAAAATAATATAAAACAATATAATCAGACATTCGCTTTGAGTCTGAGTGTTCGTATGTCTGTATTGTTTAATAAAAATGTTGCATCACTCAGGGCCGTTTCTGGGCAACAGATTGTGCTGTGCATAGTACAGACAGCGCAGGCATTGCTCAGGTGCACAACAGAAACTTTTCCCCAAACTTTTCACCAAGCATTAATTATTGTCTTTCCTAAATAAAATAAAAACTTATTGCAATGTGCATCATACAGACCAATTTCACTTCTGAATAATGATGTTAAGATACTCTCCAAAGTCCTAGCTAGAAGGATAGAGAAAGTGCTGCTTTCGGTAATATCACAAGATCAAACTGGATTTATTAAAGGTCGATACGTAGCTTCCAATCTTCGATGCCTGTTTAATGTAATATATTCACCCACAAAGTCAAACACCCCGGCGATATTATTATCATTGGATGCAGAAAAAGAATTTGATGTGATTAAATGGAACTTCCTTTTCACTACATTGGAGAAATTTAGGTTTGGCCCAATCATTTGTGCATGGATCAAATTACCGTATACCAATCCAGAAGCTTCAGTTTGTATTAACAACATTTGTTCAGACTACTTTAATCTACAACGTGGTACCAGACAAGGATGCCCCTTGTCACCACTGCTTTTTGCAATTGCCATTGAGCCACTGGCAGCTCACTGTTGAAATGCTTATCAGATAAAGGGGATTATCAGAGAAGGACTTGAACAGAAAGTTTCTCTCTATGCAGATGATATGGTACTGTATACATCAGATCCACAAAATATTGTGTCTGCAGTCCTAACAGCACTAAAAGAATTTCAAAAGATTTCTGGTCACAGAATTAATTTGAACAAAAGGGTGCTCTTCCCAGTGAATTCTCCAACATACAATTTTAGATTTGACACCCTACCTTTTATCATTACAGGTCAGTTTAAATACCTAGGGGTAGACATCACAAGTAGACATAAAGCTCTTTATCGACAGAAACATTTTTTTGTGTTCTGGTCCGGTCAAATTTTTCGAAACAAAATAAAGTTATGAATCGCTACATGGGGCTTAAGTAATGCATCCTGACCACTAGAGGGCACTTGCCTAGAGTGCTTATTCCCAGAAACAGCCCTGCTTTTCCAAGGATATCATCTTAATGATTTAGAATTGAAGTGCATTTGAAATTCTCTGTCCTTCACTTTTTCTCTCTTCAGTTTCCTTCTGAATATTTAATTAAATCACAGTGTTTAATAAATTTAATTACATTTTACTTTTGCCATTCAAATCTTACTGCTGATAAGGAACAGTGAAAAAAATTGAATGCTGCTGTTGATGACTAAAAGAAGTAATGAAGGGAGGAAGCCTTAATAAGCGAGACAACTTAAATGAAACAGAATATATATTACTTGAGCAATAATTGGCTTTGCGTTAAGCAATCGGCTTGGAACAAAACCTTCAGCCACTTGGGTCCCCAGAATGGACTCTGCAGACGCCTGCTCTAAATGGTTTAACTGTGTGGGTCACTTTAATTTTTATGAATCTCCAGTAGAATAGAACGACTGTGTTTATTTTTTGTAAGAACAGCAATAATTTGAGATTGATGGACTGGATAGGTAACGATCTCAATTGAAAAGGAACTGGAAGAAAGTTCAGATTATGTGGATTTAATGGGAGAGTCCGAGACAGAAAAAGTTAGGAAACATCAATTTTTAAAATGATCTGCTCTGTTTCTCGTGAGTAAGCTTTTCATTTTGCATAAATGATACTGATATGTGAAGAATTTATAATGTGCTAAAAGAATTTTGTCAGCTAATGTTTTTCAGGAGCAAAAACAGCTTATCTTGACAAATCGTACATTAAACGTGACAATTTCTCATTATTTCCACTGCAGAAGTGTACGTCTATCTGAAAATAAAACTGACACCTTTAAGTACTCATTTTTCCTGATTTTATTTTTACTTTACACAAATATATTCTTCCATATACAGTATGTATGGAAGTAAACACTCAGACCTCCAGTCCTAGAAGGAAGGCAGTTCATACATTCTTATAGCACCCCAAGTCACTCGACAATGTATAGGAGTGCCTGTTATGCTCGAAATGTATAATGTACGTTTGCGCTGAAAAAGATCAGTCAGCCTGTGCAATGTGCGTGACTGTCAGCACATGTCACTTCGGTTCTTTACCTGTCGGTCACGGCATATGGTGTAACATGTCATAAGTTCTCGATTAAGACTAAGTTCAAGGTTCAAGGTCCAGTGGTTCGAGATAGAGATAGATAGATAGATAGATAGATAGATAGATAGATAGATAGATAGATAGATAGATAGATAGATAGATAGATAGATAGATAGATAGATAGATAGATAGATAGATAGATAGATAGATACTTTATTAATCCCAAGGGAAATTCACATAATCCAGCAGCAGTATACTGATACAAAGAAACAATATTAAATTAAATAGTAATAAAAATTAAAAGAATTAAAATAAAATTAATGTTAGCATTTACTCCCGGGTGGAATTGAAGAGTCGCATAGTGTGGGGAGGAACGATCTCCTCAGTCTGTCAGTGGAGCAGGACAGTGACAAAAGTCTGTCACTGAAGCTACTCCTCTGCCTGGAGATGACACTGTTAAGTGGATGCAGTGGATTCTTCATGATTGACAGGAGTTTGCTTAGTGCCCGTCCTCTGCACAGATGTTAAACTGTCCAACTTTAATCCTACAATAGAGCCTGCCTTCTTAACAAGTTTGTCCAGGCGTGAGGCGTCTTTCATCTTTATGCTGCCACCCCAGCACACCACCGTGTAGAAGAGGGCACTCGCCACAACCGTCTGGTAGAACATCTGCAGCATCTTACTGCAGATGTTGAAGGATGCCAACCTTCTCAGAAAGTATAGTCTGCTCTGACCTTTCTTACATAGAGCATCAGTATTGGCAGTCCAGTCCAATTTGTCATCCAGCTGCACTCCCAGATATTTATAGGTCTGCACCCTCTGCACACAGTCACCTCTGATGATCACAGGGTCCATGAGGGGCCTGGGCCTCCTAAAATCCACCACCAGCTCCTTGGTCTTGCTGGTGTTAAGGTGTAAGTGGTTTGAGTCGCACCATTTAACAAAGTCTTTGATTAACTTTCTGTACTCCTCCTCCTGCCCACTCCTGATGCAGCCCACAATAGCAGTGTCATCAGCGAACTTTTGCACGTGGCAGGACTCGAGTCATATTGGAAGTCTGATGTATATAGATTGAACAGGACCAGAGAAAGTACAGTCCCCTGTGGCGCCCCTGTATTGCTGAACACAATGTCAGACCTGCAGTTCCCAAGACGCACATATTGAGGTCTGTCTGTAAGATAGTCCACAATCCATGCCACCAGGTGTGAGTCTACTCCCATCTCAGTCAGCTTATCCCTAAGGAGCAGAGGTTGGATGGTGTTGAAGGCGCTAGAGAAGTCCAAAACATAATTCTTACAGCACCACTGCCTCTGTCCAGGTGGGAGAGGGATCGTGTAGCATATAGATGATGGCATCCTCCGCTCCCACCTTCTCCTGGTATGCGAACTGCAGAGGGTCGAGGGCGTGGCGGACCTGTGGCCTCAGGTGGTGAAGCAGCAGCCGCTCCATGGTCATCATCAGATGTGACGTCAGAGCAACAGGCCGGAAGTCATTCAGCTCACTAGGACGTGATACCTTTGGGACAGGAGTGATACAAGATGTTTTCCAAAGCCTTGGGACTCTCCCCTGTTCCAGGCTCAGGTTGAAGATGCGCTGTAGAGGACTCCCCAGTTCCAACGCACAGGCCTTCAGCAATCGTGGCGATACACCATCTGGACCCGCTGCTTTGCTGGCACAAAGTCTTTTCAGCTCTCTGCTCACCTGGGCTGCTGTAATTGTGGGTGGGGATGTCTCACCTATGCTGGTATCAGCAGAAGGATGGTTGGAGGATGCAGTACTCGAGGTGAGAGTGGGTTACTGTGATCAAACCTATTAAAGAAGTTGTTCATTTGGTTTGCTCTCTCCACGTCTGTCTCGATGGCGGCACCCGCTTGAGCTGCAGCCAGTGATAATCTTCATCCCATCCCACACTTCCTTCATGCTGTTGTTCTGCAACTTCTGCTCCAGCTTTCTCCTGTACTGCTCTTTCGCGCCCTGAGCTGGACTCGAGTTCCTTCTGCACACACTTGAGCTCATGCTGATCACCACCTTTAAAAGCCCTTTTCTTCTGGTTCAAAAGGCCCTTGATGTCACTTGTAACCCATGGCTTGTTGTTAGCATAGCAGCATACTGTTCTTACTGGAACTACAATGTCCATACAGAAGTTGATGTAATCAGTTGTGCATTCAACAGCCTCTTCAATGTTCTCACTATGTGACCAGCAATATATCCCAGTCTGTAGTTCCAAAGCAGTCTCTCAGAGCCTGCTCTGCCTCAGGGACCACTTCCTGAATGAGCGTGTAGTTGTAGGTAGCGCCTCACTCTTGGTTTGTATTGAGGCTGAAGCAGAACCAGGTTATGATCTGCTTTCCCAAGCCAGGCAGCGGGTGGCGCTGTATGCGTCTTTAACGCTTGCATACAGTAGGTCGATAGTCCTGTTTCCCCGAGTGTTACAATCCACATACTGGGAGAAGGCAGGTAATGTTTTGTCCAGCGTTACATGGTTAAAGTCTCCAGCGATTAGCACAAGTGCCTCAGGGTGCTGCGTTTGTAACTTAGCAACTGCGGAATGGATGATGTCACTCGCCATCTCCGCGTTCGCTTGAGGGGGGATGTAAACAATAACAGCAATCACGTGTCCAAACTCTCTGGGCAAGTAATAGGGCGCAGACTTACGGCCAACAGTTCGATGTCCCTGCAGCAAGTGGAGATTTTAACGTTTACATGTCCTGAGTTGCACCACTTTGTATTGACATAGAGAGCGAGTCCTCCTCCTTTCTTCTTTCCACAGGTACTTGCGTCTCTATCCGCTCTAACTGTGCTAAACCCGGGTAGCTCCACGTTAGCATCTGGGATGATAGACGTTAGCCACGTTTCACTAAAACACAGCAAGCTGCATTCTCTGTAGGTTCTGACATTTTTCACCAGCACAGCCAGTTCGATCTTATTTGGTAGTGAGTTTACATTTCCCAGGATCACAGAAGGCACCGACGGTTTATAACGCCATTTTCTCTCAAGTTGTCTCATTTAATCTTATTTTTATCTTTGCGCTCGGCTGCCCGATATCGTCTTCTTACCTCGTCAGGTAAATAAGGAACCACACCGGCATAAGCATTTCTTCTCAGTGCTTTAAGCTGACTACTTGAATAGGCGATTCTCGGAGTGTAACAATCCATGTCAAATAGTAAAATGTAAAAGTGTCCAGGGAGCAATTCCACATAAAAGAAAGTGGTAGAAGTGATCAGTGAAATAGAGATAAAAAGGTAAAAAGATAAAGTCATATACGGAGCTGCTGGAAAGGCTGCCACTCGGATGCGGCGCTGGAAAAGTATGATGTATGGTTCAGAAGTTTTTAAAGTTTTTCAAATTTTTATGTGACAGATGGGCAACCCTTGGCATTTTATATATATACTAGACATTAAGCCCGTTACAATAACGGGCGCTAGAACAGTAGTGCATAAACATTTGTATGAACAGTCTATATTAAATGTCAAGGGACCTTGTATGTGGCTGTAATATGCGTCACTGTATTGCGTGCCTTTAATTTTCTCTCTCAGTAATACTGGTTTGTATTTCCGTGAAATGCCTGTAATTTTGTCTGACAGTAATACAGTGGAACCTCGGTTCACGACCATAATTCGTTCCAAAACTACAGTCGTAAACCAATTTGGTCGTGAACCAAAGTCATTTCCCCATAGGATTGTATGTAAATACAATGAATCCGTTCCAGACCATATGAACTGTATGTAAATATATATTTTTTTAAGTTTTTAAGCACAAATATAGTTAATTATACCATTGAATGCACAGCGTAATAGTAAACTAAATGTAAAAACATTGAATAACACTAAGAAAATCTTGAACAACAGAGAAAACTAACACTGCAAGAGTTCACGCTACAGCCTTACGACCTGCTCGCTAAAAACACTTTTTAATGAGTTTTAAGCGCAGGGAAAAAAATGACCATTTGAAAAATCTGTAATTTAATAAACAACCAAGAAAAGTAACATTGCAACAATGCACGCGCACACCTGTGTGCACTTTGAGCTACTTTTTGTAGGAAAATGTGCTATATAAATAAATGTTGTTGTTTGTGTGTCTCTGTTGCGGGCCTGCGTGTATGTGTGTCTGTCTCTCTTGAGCGCGCGCCTCTGTGTCTGTGTGTGTGTGTCTGTCGCGTGCGCCTGTGTCTGTGTGTGTGTGTCACGCGCGCGCCTGTGTGCCTGTCTTTGTGTGTGTGTCTGTCTCTCGGGCGGGCCTGCGTGTCTGTCTGTCTGTCTGTCTTTTGTGCGCACGCCACCTGTGTGTCTCTCTATCTCTCTCTCTCTGCACACACAGGGAATGCACAGGAAGAGACTGAACACGTGCCGTGTGACCCCGCGCATGCGCACTTCACCAGAAGACACACACACACGGACACCTGGACGCACACAGGGCTTTTATTAAAGAGGATACTAGCTGTGTAAGCTATAAAAAGCCCAGGCTCCTAGAAACTATGGATTCTGGCACTTCAGTCAATCAATCACATTGGTTGTGCATTAGCAACTAAGTGAGGTTCTCTTTCCTTGGCAGTTTCATTTTGCTGATGTAATCGCATCACTTGCGTATTAGTGGCAAAGCAAGTTGTCGGCAGTTTCACTTTGGTGACAGAGTCGATTTCTTTGAGTTTCATGCTGTACCCTCACACTTCCAGGCCGGACAGCCAGACAGACACACACACTTCCACGTGTAGACGTTTATATCAAAGATACCAGCTGTCCCCCGCAGCTCCACCCGCTTAGTAGTGAAACAGGACAAAATTTATAAATCAATAAACAAACAGGTATCGCTAGCTAAGAGGAGGCAAGATACACTCCAAAACATGGCCAGAGGTACAGCGTCTCGAACAGGGGCTGGCGCATGAGTGAGGAGGGTCCTACCCAGCTCCCCACTCCAGACGCCATGTTTCCCCCTCCCCTCACTCCCCGGCCTCTCTCTCAGATTAGCACGAATATATTGCTCCTGCAAGTAAACGATGATTCTTAGCTCGATGACAGAAGTCGCAAAATCAACTGGAATATTCAAGCAAATTCTAGAAAAATACCCGCTCTAAATCCGTTAAGCAGTTCTCTCGTTTGCTAGCTAAGTGTTTGTAAGGTACGCCCCGAGGCTGGTGCGTGAGTGAGGAGGGCCCCTGCCCCCCTTCCCCTTGGCCCACTGCGTGTCTCTTGAATTTGTGCAAATAAATCACTCCTGCAAGTGAAATATGAGAGAAGTCACAAAATCAACCGGAATGTTCACGCATATTATGGAAAAAACATCGAAATCCATTAAGTAGTTCTCAACGGACAGATATACTGATAGACACACAGACAGACAGACATTGGATTTTACATATATATAGAGATACACACACACACACACACACACAGTATGGTCATAATAGGTGGGCCTGCCCCCTCAGGCTTCATGCTCTACACCTTTTCAGCGTTAGCTCTAAACATAATACTTATACTGCCTTCTGCTGCCATAATAGGGTCCCCGTCACCCTGAATTCCCTTCAGCGGGCTCCTGGATGCTGCATTATGAATGTGAACACAGCTTTTTGATGGCTGGAATAAGCCGGTCTCATTTCTCCCTTTTCTACTGCATTTACACAAGGAGAAGTTAATCTGATTGGTTAGTTGTGGTTCCAGCTGGGACAGAATCTGGCAGGAGGCTGTTGTGTCGAGTGACTAAAGGCCGTTAAGGACAATGCCTGAGTAACAAGATGCACGTGACTGATGAAAAGGTCCTTGGCTCCTGGTGCGCTGCACGCCAGTCTGGGGGCAGGGAGTGAGTTGGGAAGAATACAAAGGCGGAAAGGAAGTGCAGTGAGCTAGTGAAGAGAAAAATGGAGCTGTCAAGAGGAAGAATTGGAGCTTTTGTGCTTGGTAAACATGTGACAGGCTGCTAAGGACTGTTGCAGTCGAGATCAAGTCATTAGTGCGATTTATCCGAAACAATATCTCCTGGAAACATGTCTGTCTTCTAAAAGGAAAACGATGCTACTAGATAAAAATATAGATTTACACTCCAGCATTTTCAATTAAAAAAGAGATATAAAAAATCAATTCATGTTGCTTATTTATTTTTTTTGCTTTTTTTGAGCTAATGAATGCATGCACTCTGACGTGCAGCTGGAAGGCCAATCGAGAGGAACTGGGAAGACAACCAAAATCATTTGTCTGTATTGTGTCGTATCAAAAGAAGTCAATCTGACTTCCCCCTTTTTGTTTCTTTTTTTTTTAACCATTTTTATGGCAAGTATGTCATGAAAAAAAATGTTCATACCTAACGTAGTGACACAAAAGCAGGCTATTCACATGAAGAAACTAGAAGCGGAAGTGTCAGCAGCTGCTGCCAGCAACGACTTAATTGTGTTCATTCTTCAGGAGACAAATTGGAGTCTTTTGAACTGCTTAAAGATGGAGACATAAGGCTAGTGGTCAGGGCATTGGATCTGAAAGCGGATCTCAGCTTCAGGACCGACTGCTGACACACTGAGAAATTTAATAAACGCCCTGAGACAGTGTATACAGGGGCCTGTGTGAAATTCATGTACCGTTCAGCTAAACTTCATTTTCTTTAGCACCTTCATTGCTAGAATATCAACAGAGGTGCTTTACAATAAGAACATTAGGACAATCAAGACGAGAACAGGCCATTCAGCCCATCAAAGCTCGCCAGGCCTATCGACTTAATTCTTCCAAAATAACATCAAGTCGAGTTTTGAAAGCCCCTAACATCCTACTGTCTACCACACTACTTGGTCTCTTATTCCAGGTGTCTGTGGTTTTCTGTGTAAAGAAGAACTTCCTAATGTTTGTGCAAAATTTACTCTTCACAAGTTTCCAACTGTGTCCCCGTGTTCTTGATGAGCTCATTTTAAAATACAAGTCTCGATCCACCGGACTAATTCCCTTTATAATTTAAACACTTCAGTCACGTCTCCTCTTAATCTTCTTTTGCTTAAACTGTAAAGGCTCAGCTCTTTTAATCTTTCCTCATAATTCAACCACTGTAGCCCTGAATCAGCCTAGTCGCTCTTCTCTGGACCTTTTCTAGTGCTGTTATGTCCTTTTTGTATCCTGGAGACCCAAACTGCACACAGTACTCCAGATGAGGCCTCACCAGTGCATTATCTCCTTGGACTTGTACTCCACAGATCAAGGCGCTATATATCCTAACATTCTGTTAGCCTTCTTAATGGCTTCTGAACACTGTTGGGAAGTCGATAGCTTAGAGTCCACTATGACTCCTAAATCCCTCTCATAAGGTAGACTCTCGATTTTCAAACCTCCCATTGTGTATTCAATGCTTCCTACTTGTAATTCTTTACATTTACTGACATTAAATTTCATCTGCCACAAATCTGCCCAAGCCTGTATGCTATCCAAGTCCCTTTGTGATGACTCAGTAGATCTGAGATTATCTGCTAATCCACCTATCTTGGTATCATCTGCAAACTTAAACAGCTTTTTACTTATATTCCTATCTAAATCATTTATATATATTAAAAATAGCAGCAGCCCCAACACTGACCCCTGTTGGTCACCACTCTTAACATCAGCCAGTTCTGATGAGGTTCCTCACACCATCACCCTCAGTTCCAGTGTCTGAGCCAATTCTGCACCCATCTAAAAACATCACCCTGAACTCCCACTTCTTTTAACTTGATGCCCAACCTCTCATGTGGCACCTTATCAAATGCTTTCTGAAAGTCCAGATAAATGAGATCATAAGCTCCACTTTGATCGTATGCTTTTGTTGCAACCTCATAGAATTCCAGCATGTTAGTAAAACACGACCTCCCTCTTCTGACCCCATGCTGACTGTTCAGAATAACTCCTGTCCTTGCCATGTGTTGCTCAATCTTATCCTTAACAATTCCTTCCATTAGTTTTCTGTGATGCATGTTAAGCTTACTGGCCTTTAGTTGCTTAGATCTTCCCTGTCACCCTTTTTATATAATGGGATGATATTTGTCATTTTCCAGTCCTTCTGAATCTCTCCAGTGTGCAGTGATTTCAAAAAAATATGTGTCAGGGGTTTATATCTGTACTCACTAGCCTCCTTAAGAACTTTAGGGTAAATGTGGTCCTGGTGATTTGTTGGATTTCAGCCATTTTAATCACAGCAGCACTTCTCCCTCTACAATTTCTAAATCACTCAGACCTCCTCCTGAGTAGTTCCTTTTACAATGCTAAACTAAACACAAGAAAGCAGGATATAATAAACTGCGGGATTTTCACATCTGTGGTCAGCTGAGATTAAAACATTTAGAACCCTCTAGACGAGAACAGGCTATTCAGCCTAACAAAGCTTGCCAGTCCTATTCATTTATTTCTTCTAAAAAAATCATCAAGTCGAGTTTTGAAAGTCCATCACGGCTTGCTGTCTATCACACTACTTGGTAGCTTATTCCAAGTGTCTGTTGTTCTTTGTGTAAAGAAAAACTTCCTAATGTTTGTGCGAAATTTACCCTTAACAAGTTTCCAAACTGTGTCCCCGTGTTCTTGATGAACTCATTTTAAAATACAAGTCTTGATCCACTGGACTACAGTGATCCCTCGCTATATCGCGCTTCGACTTTCGCGGCTTCACTCCATCGTGGATTTTAAATGTAAGCATATCTAAATATATATCACGGATTTTTCGCTGGTTCGCGGATTTCTGCGGACAATGGGTCTTTTAATTTATGTTACATGCTTCCTCAGTTGGTTTGCCCAGTTGATTTCATACAAGGGACGCTATTGGCGGATGGATGAGAAGCTACCCAATCAGAGCATGTATTACATATTAAATAAAACTCCTCAATGATATACGATATGCTTCCCACGCGCTGCTTCGCACACTTAAAAGCTCTTGATTTTTCATTGTTTGCTTTTCTCTGTGTCTCACTCTCTCTGAGAAATACAGGCAGATACTTATCCATCATGCAATACCATCAGGGAGACGTATGATTAGCCCCATTATCTGCTCCTGACGGAGGGGGTGTGAGCAGAGGGGCTGTTTGCACAGTGGCTGTTTGCTTAGAAGATACGGACGCGCCTGTAAAAAAATGCTGAAAGGCTACCTTCACATTGATCCCTTCATTGCGCCGCTTTATCGCGGTGCTTGCATACTTAAAAGCGCAACAGCCCTATTGATTTTTGATTGTTTACTTTACTCTCACTATCTGACATTCTCCGCTCCTGACGTGCGCACTCCTTTGAAGAGAAGATATGTTTGCATTCTTTTAATTGTGATAAAGAACTGTCATCTCTGTCTTGTCATGGAGCACAGTTTAAACTTTTGACTAAAGGGTGTTATTTCATGTCTAGAGGGCTCTAATAATGTTAAAAAACGTATTTAGAAGGTCGTAAACAGGTTTTCAATGCTCTAACTGCGAAAATATTAGATTTATAAATAAAGAATCCTACTTCTTGGAAATCCATTTATCTGTCTGGAGCGGATTAATCGCGATAAACGAGGGTTTACTGTATAACTGTGCGGAGAATATTTATAAACAGTGTGGGAGAGTTTCTAAGGGCTTAAAATATATAAAAATAACCATACAAACATATGGTCTCTACTTCGCGGATTTTCACCTAGGAGGAGGGATTACTGTAATTCCCTTCATAATTTTAAACACTTCAATCATGTCTCCTCTTAATCTTATTTTGTTTAAACTGTAAAGGCTCAGCTCTTTTAATCTTTCCTCATAATTAAACCGTGTAGCCCTGGAATCAGCCTAGTCGCTCTTCTCTGGACCTTCTCAAGTGCTGTTATGTCCTTTTTGTGGCCTGGAGACCCAAACTGCACCCAGTACTCCAGATGAGGCCTCACCAGTGCATTATAAAGCTTGAGCAGAACCTCGATGACCAATACCTACTCACACAGGACATTCTGAGAGTTTAAAAGCAAACAAGTAGCCCAAGCTATTCATTTACTGCAAGCCTTAACTGTATCTTTAAAAATTCAAATGCAGTGATTAAAGATTTTTTCATTTTAAATGGCAGCATATGACAATATGACAACATCGGTTTGCTCAGTACTTATGTGCTGCCTTTATAGTCACTTACAGTAGACAACACAACGATCACATTCTGACATTAAAGATATGCAGAGACAAAAGAAAACAGTTCATATATTCAAAGAAGACAGGTGACAAAATTAGAGACACCATGGAAGGAACTGTCATCTCAAGAGGCTTGTTTTAGTGCCACGGCACTGCCATCTGCCAGAGAGTCACATGCACCGATCAACCACAACCTCGAAAGCACTGACAGGTGAAGTGAATAACCTCAATTATCTTGTTACAATGGCACCTGTCAACGGGTGGGATATTTCCGGCAGCAAGTGAACAGTCAGTTCTTGAAGGTGACGTGTTGGAAGCAGGAAAAACGGGCAAGGGACTTTGACCAGGGACAAATAGTGATGGCTAGAAGACTAATGGCAGGTCTTGTGGGGTGTTCCCAGTATGCAGTGGTTTGCACCTACCAAAAGTGGTGACCCGGTGACAGGGTCAATGACGTGCATGGGGTTCAATGGTTAATCAGTCTGGTCTGATGCCATAGAAGGGGTACTTCAGCAGATATTGCTAAGAAACGTAATGCTGGCCAGGAGGGAAAGGCATCAGAACACACAGTGCATCCCAGCTCGCTGCAGATGGCGCAGTCGCGGACCAGTCAGAGTGCCCATGCTAATCCCCCTGTGCACCACCAACTGCACCTACAATGGGCATGTGAGCATCAGAACTGGTCTATGGAGCAATGGGAGACAGTGGACTGGTCTGATGATTCACGTCTTCTTTAATTTAATGGGGACAGCCATGGGTGTGTGTGCAGCATTTACCTGGAGAAGAAATGGCAGCAGGACGCAGTATGGAAAGTAAGAAAGATGACGGAGGCAGTGTGATGCTCTGGGCAGTGTTCTGCAGGGAAACCATAGGTCCTTACATCCATGTGGATGTTACTCTGACAAGTACCACCCACCTAAAGATTGTTGTTCATGAAATCAGGGCATAGAACAAAGAAATAATGGCAAATAAAAATAAGTCAAGGAATCAATCATTTTACAAAATTATATTTACAGTTTTGATTCATTAACGTAGCTACCTTCTGCTTTATATAACTCCCAAACTGCGGTAACCCTTTTGATTCAGAGCACAAGTCATCAACGCGGCTTCCAGCAAAAGAACCATAGACCATTACACTTCCTCCTCCATGTTGGACAGTTGGGGTGACACGCTGAGGATCCATCACCATCACCAACTCAACAGCATACAAACACCCTGAGTGATGAACCAAAGATTTCAACTTTTGATTCATCGGTCCATAAGACTTTCTTCCAGTCTGCAGTAGTCCACAGACGATATTTCAAGGCCCTATTTGGTCTTTTAAGGCAGCGATTTTGAAACTGTGGGATGCTGAAGCTGTACAAGGGGGGCGTCAAATAAATGAACAAGACATCAAAATTAATTTTTTACATTTTATTTTAAATTTAAATTTGCAAGCATATAATCACAACAAATGCATTATAACTAAAATAAAACATTTCTAAGGCAAAGATCTAATGACTAATATGTGCCTCCTTCAAAGTACACAGCCTGTCCAGGTTTGGTTTGATATTCGAGATTAGAGACACTCTGAGCTCCTTTTCTATTTGAAGTTTGTTTCTATGACGAGCGGCGCCGCTGCTGCTGCTGCTTTTATAGTCGCTTATTTTCAATCCAGAAAGTTCGAGACGTATCGGTATCTGTCGCAAACTTTTGGGTAACAGTAGATCAGGGGCCTCATGTATAAGCGGTGCGTACTCACAGAAATGTTGCGCAAGAACATTTGCACGTTCAGATCGCGATGTATAACACCTACACTTGGCGTAAAGCCACGCACTTTTCCATGGCACCTCATACCTTGTCGTAGGCAAGTTCTCCGCTGGGTTTTGCAGACTGGCGGCACCCAGCGTCAAAGCAGTACTACTGTTCCTGTGTGGTTTATCTTTCTTTTTCAGATCCACATTACTGATCCGGCTTTATAAATACACTGAAATTAACCGCATATTGCTTATTAGTTTAATGGATCTAATTGTAATTAACCTGTAACAATATAATGGTCCAAGGAATAGCCATAGTATTCCAAATATCATCTTCTTCTTCTTTCAGCTGCTCCCGTTAGGAGTTGCCACAGTGGATCATCTTTTTCCATATTACTCTCACTGCACCACTCGGAGTATTTATATCACTGTATCTGAGTGTGAATCACAGCAGCAGCTGATCGGAAAGAGAATTATCGATATATAGCTTCAAGCCCACGCTGTCTCAGCCACGGCAAAACGTTTCAAAGCCTTTCCTGTACGGACCTCGCGGTTCAGAAACGGTTTCATCCCAAGAACTTTAAATGCATTCAATCAATTGCTCTTTGTAGAACGGTTTGAACTTATAAATACAATCACCCCACTGTAAACTTGCACTACAGTTATAATATCACACAACCTGAGCCACTTTATAAAGTGCGTATTAACATATGATGACGATATCATTTTTAAGGTGAAATGCAGCAAAATATGTTGATTATATTATACAGATAAAACTTTAACTTCATTTAAATAATCTATATTGTTAATAATTAAACATGTGAGAACATGGAGCCGCAGTGCTAGCAAGTTCACGGATTGTTCCCGCCTCGTGCTGTATATTTGCTGAGGCTGGCGTGACACTGGAAGGATAGACAGATAGAATAATTAAACACGTACTATGAAGATATTTCAATGTTCCTTAAAAGTTTTGAAGATTCGTCGTTGTAAGCTTACAGATGGCTTAACGTCTATTACAGAGCTGATTGTGTGGCGATTGCGTATTTGGGGAAAGAAAAGTAAGGACAGGAATTGGAGGTTAGTACGTTTGAAAGAGACAGTACTGCTGCAATAAAGTATTTCATCAAAAGTCGCGCATGGCGCAGCAGCATCTTGTGTGAGACATGAACGATCACTGCACCATCGTGTTCCCATGTTTAATAACATGCTTTCATTCCAATCATCATGAAAATGATATCACGTATACATCTCAGTATTTTAATTATTCAGAGAGCTGTAATATCACAAAGGTGATGGATTCTGTGTCCTGTCGGGGAAAGAGAAAGAACAGAAGCACGTAGTGATTCACACACATAGAGCACATAGAAGAACACATACAAAGCACAGCATTTAACGTGCTACTTTAGTTACGATGGGATTTGAGAAACTAGTAAATTAAATGATTTTAAGGTGAAGTTTATGATGTTCTACTTTAATGACAAAATAAACTACATGATTAAAGTGGACATTTCGAGATTAAAGTTGACATTTCGTGCTTTTTTCCCCACTGTGTCCCTATTTTTCTTTTTCTCTGTACCCTAATAAACTTTCATATGACACTCAGACGGTGGGCTACGACTCGCCTTTTCATGGTGACTTTGATATGTGACTTCTTTTTTATTTCAGGCACTGTGTGACTTTGTGAACTTGACCTTTCGAGTTCCTCCAACACGCTATGTCACTCGATCAACTTCCTTTTGTTATTTATACCACTGTTTAAATTAATAAATAGTATGTTTTTCCTTTGTCTCCACTTGGTATTCACTGAAATTCTTATATTTCCCCCGTGCTTTTCCCATTGTCTTTTCACAGAAAGCTGAGCTTAAGGGTGATTTATATTGATTTGCATATTCAAATAGGTGTAATTCTGGGAGGAGTTGGGGCGTTACATAAAGCGCGTGCACGTGTGTTACTTTTCATGCTGACCAGGATTTATGTAGTGGACGAATGTGGGAGTTGGAGTACGCACAGATTCCTGCATCTGGATTTTTCTGTGCATAAGCACATTTCAGCTTTTGTGCTTACGTCATGTTATCGTGCGAGTTCTATGCACGGCGTTATGCATTAGGCCTCAGGTGATAATGCGGCGCGACTACACCACATTGGCAGCATAGCCAATACTGCCAAATTGAGGTTAAATAATTTACTGTGTATTGGGTTATTTTCATGATACAACTAACAGCAGTATAATATTTGTTGGACGAAAATACGTTTGTCTTGCACAGATTGACTTCATCGGTGTCCTCGTTTACGGGATTTTTAAAAATTAAAACAAATTTAATCTTTTTTTACATAAAAAAATAATTAAATAAGAATAAATAATTTATTCTTTGTTTTTGGGATTAAAATTACTACCACAAACCACACAAGGCATTTTAACAGTTATTAAAGCACTTTAAAAAAAAAAACAATTGCAAATATTTCATCGAAGTTAGCCGAACACATGCAAATCTTATGTAAGTAAAAATGACAGGATACCGCAACACCGCACGAGTATCATACCTTTGTTAGCTGTATCATAGGACTATTCTCATCTATCTTATATCATGCAGGGGGCGCAGAATTATTCCAGGTAGAAAAGGTGGGCACGAAATATTAAAGTTAGAGAACCGCTGCTTTAACGAATGGCTTTCTTCCTGCCACTCGCCTTGTCAGACCTGCAGCACAAAGTCTCCTCTTCACAGTAGACACTGAGATTTGCTTATTTTGTCCTGCACTGTTAAGTTGTCTTTGAAGCTGTTGTGCTGTGAGGCTCCTGTGATCACGCAAGCTGGTGACCCTCAGAAACTTGTCTTCTGATTGGCTTTGTGACTTTGGCGCTTCCAGATCTCGACCTATCAGAGTTCCTTACCATTTCCAAATGTCTTTGTCGGCACTCACTGACACTTTCATTTGTTTTGCAATTTCTCTAAATGAAAGGCTTACACTTCTAACTGTTATACTGCTCTGTTTCATTTCATTTGTTAACTGACGTTTTCTTGCCATTATCACTGCAGTACTTCAGAGGGTATAGTAGCACAGTGTGTTCTAACTCTGCTTTAACACACACACAGAAGATTTTTAAGGAATTGGCAGACGGTGGGACACCAGTGCAGATTGTTTACTTCAACTTGCAAGGCTTCATTTACTTTAATTGATGTAAAACATTTGTAGGTTGTAATCTATTGTTCCATAAAGAAGGCCCATTTGTAACATTCTGAAAAGTCCTTTTGTCTGTTTTTGCTAACTTAAACTTTAAATTTACCGCTTATCTTTCCACCATTTTAGGTCATTCATTGCATTTCAATTGAGTAAATTTGAGGAAAACCTGAGAGGTGTTCTATAATGTTTGACTGGTAATGTTGTGGCACAGACAGGCAGATACCAATGTTCAAACTCACCACACGTTTTATTTACACTATTTACAGTGAGTAAATTCCTGCACACAATCCAGTGCTCCTGTACCAATCACCCTCAGTCCGGGCCTCTTCAATAACCAGCCTTCCTTCACCGCCTCCACTCCTCTCCTCTGAGCTTCGTCCTCTTCCACCCGACTCAAGCTGATGATTTTTTTATTTCACCCAGATGTGCTCCAGGTGCCTCCTGATAGGCTTCCTGCAGCACTTCCTGGTATGGCAGATGGGCCGCATGAGCACCTGGAAGCACTCCGGGTGTGCCTGGTAATATTTCCGCCATCCAGGGCCTTCACAATCTTCTGGGCACCCCCTGGCGGTGACCACGGGCCCCTAGGGTTTAGCTTCCATGCTCATTTCCCATGGCCTCCATACAAACCAGGGTGGCTGCCCTCTCATGGTCCGGGGGAGGCATAGTCCCTCTCCCGATCCTTCTAGGCATCCCGGCACAGCTCCCAGCCGCCCGCCACAGTGTATATATGTAAATACATAGATGTTGAGCAAAATAATGGAGACAACACTTAAACAGGAGTTTAACAAAGACAAATGCAGCCGCAAAGTCGTGTTAAGATGATTGGCAAACAGCTGTAAAGACTTTAATATGGCAGGTATCAAAAAGAGCTATCAGAGACCAAAGAGGCCAAACAGTCTGTGCCTGAAATGCAAGCCACATCCACACTACTGTGTTTTCATTTAAAAACCCAGATGCATTAGTCTCTGTTTTCGCCTTTTGTCCATATTACCCTGGTGTTTTCAACCCCTGAGAACAGAGACTTTTGAAAATGCTCTCCATAGCTACATACTTCTGAAAATGCCGGCTGAATGTGGCAGTGTGGATGTATGACAGTATACACTTCTGAAAATGCAGACTCCTTTGTCTATGCTTATTACATAGCCCGTCCCTGATTGGCTCCTGCTCATCACAATGTCTTATTCTCTGATTGGTCACCCTTCTTGGAAGAAAAGCATATTCAAACATAGCAGTCACTGAGGTGTTGCTTTCCATGGCGCTTGTTGTGTTACTTACCTGTATGCAGCTAAACTGTGTTTTGTGCAGTTTGAATACTACAACATATGCAAAAGGCAGATCATTTGCAGGTCGCTAGGATTTTACAATAAATCCTGTGGTTGGCGGTGTTAAAATCCCTTCAAGGATTTTTCAAGCGAATGAGCACATACCCAGTGTAGGTGAAAGCCTACATCATACGCATTTTCACTACCTTTAATGTGAGCAGAGAAACGTTCATAAACGATATGTGGATCAATATCGTTTTTATTTTAAAATGCTGTTTTTTCAGCGAAAACTTGGTAGTGTGGACACCGCCGCAGATGCATTTTTCACGAAAAACTGCCAAAAGATGGGCTTTGACCAACAACGTCTGTTGCCTGCTGAAGCCTGCATGGTGGGGGAATCAGTACTGATATGGAGAGACACCTTGTGGGAGTGCTCTGTATGGTTGTATAATGACCAAGCATTTTCCAGGAGCAGGTGCACCTTGTAGTGATATTGATATTTCTCTACTCCAAGAAGACAATGCCACCACACAACAGAGTGGCTTCAAGAGCACCAAGATAAACTCAAATGCCTCCCATGGCAGATTTTAAATTAGGGTTAGGGGTAGGGCTAGATTTCCACCTCCTTTATTTCTCCATGAACTGGAAGTCCAGTACCTAACAAATGCTTCAGTTCATAAATACACACAGTATATCCATGCATATAACAAAATGCAAAACCCAAACTATTTTTGATGGCATTAAAATGTAACTATTTGCATTATCATTTAGTCATTCAGCTCCAAGGTGTGTCAATATCAACTAAACTAGAATTAGCTTAAGTTCTCAAATCTGCATTTTTGCTGCCATGAATTGGTGTGAGGTTCGAGCGACAACAAAGTAGACTGAAAAGCACCTTGCAGTGGAAAGTAGGGGAGCACACAGCTGTGGTCAAACAGAATGAACCCACTGGGAAGAGGAGACACCCTTCCAATGTACAGTCATATGAAAAAGTATGGGAACCCCTCTTAATTCTTTGGATTTTTGTTTATCACTGGCTGAGCTTTCAAAGTAGCAACTTCCTTTTAATATCTGACATGCCTTATGGAAACAGTAGTATTTCAGCAGTGACATTAAGTTTAGTTGATTAACATAAAATATGCAATATGCATCATAACAAAATTAGACAGGTGCATAAATGTGGGCAGCCCAACAGAGATATGACATCAATACTTAGTTGAGCCTTCTTTTGCCTCTAGACGCCTCCTATAGCCTTTGATGAGTGTCTGGATTCTGGATTGAGGTATTTCTGACTATTCTTCCATACAAAATCTCTCCAGTTCAGTTAAATCTGATGGCTGCCGAGCAAGGACTTTTCCACACAATGCTAGATGTTGCATAGTTTTTCGATGATAGTCAAGTCAGGGGACTGTGACGGCCATTCCAGAACATTGTCCTTCTCCCTCTGCATGAATGCCTTTGTAGATTTTGAACTGTGTTTTGGGTCATTGTCTTGCTGGAATATCCAACCCCTGCGTAACTTCAACTTTGTGACTGATTCTTGAACATTATCCTGAAGAATTTATTGATATTTAGTTGAATTCATCCGACCCTAAACTTTAACAAAGGCCCCAGTCCCTGAACTAGCCACACAGCCCCACAGCATGATGGAACCTCCACCAAATTTGACAGGAGGTAGCAGGTGTTTTCCTTGGAATGCGGTGTTCTTCTTCCGCCATGCAAAGCTCTTTTTGTTATGACCCAATAACTCAATTTTTGCCTCATCAATCCAAAGCACTTTGTTCCAAAATGAATCTGGCTTGTCTAAATGAGCATTTGCATACAACAAGCGACTCTGTTTGTGGCGTGAGTGCAGAAAGGGCTTCTTTCTCATCACCCTGCCATACTGATGTTCTTTGTGCAAATTGCGCTGAATTGTAGAACGATGTACAGATACACCATCTACAGCAAGATGTTCTTGCAGGTCTTTGGAGGTGATCTGTGGGTTGTCTGTAACCATTCTCACAATCCTGCTCATATGCCTCTCTTGTATTTTTCTTGGCCTGCCAGACCTGCTGGGTTTAACAGCAACTGTGCCTGTGGCCTTCCATTTCCTGATTACATTCCTTACAGTTGAAACCTCAGAGAGAGCTTTTTGTAGCCTTTCCCTAAACCATGACACTGAACAATCTTTGTTTTCAGATCTTTGGAGAGTTGCTTTGAGGATCCCATGCTGTCACTCTTCAGAGAAGAGTCAAAGGGAAGCACAACTTGCAATTGACCACCTTAAATACATTTTACCACTCATGATTGGACACACCGGTCTATGAAGTTCAAGGCTTAACGAGCTCATCCAACCAAGTAATCAGCATTGAGCAGTGACATGCATTCAAATCAGCAAAATGACAAGGAGACCCACATGTGTGCACAGCCAGTTTTTCACATTTGATTTCATTTCATACATCTAAATACTGCTTCACTAAAAATCTTTGTTCAGAACACACCCCAGTACTCTGATGTTCCTAGGAAATGAAAGACATACCACTGTTATCTTTTTTGTTGAAAGTAGAGTCAATTATTATGCAAGCTGAGAGGGGTTCCCAAACTTTTTAATGTGACTGCTATTGATGATTTGAACTGATGGAGTTTTCATTTGGCAAAATTGGCAAAGTCCTGCAGTGTGGACCTGAGGTTTACATTGTGGGTAGTGACGTGTGGTAAGGTTCATGGTTGGTGAATCCTTCAGAGTCTGATTTACAAAAATGGGAACCAAAAAGAGTAGCTTATTCACCATTCAACTGGCAGCCAGCATGCACATTGACTACTGGTTATGTTTCAGATCTCATCAGCATTCTTTACACACAGATAGGTAAGGCGCATATTTGGCTAAGAAAAAACGTTACATTTATAGCAGCGAGAGAGAGTGAGCAGAGAGAGCGCAATTGCCTCTCACCCTCCATGTGTTCTAAATTTGCTGTTGTAATTCCACAGTTTGTACTCATTCAATACAAATGGAAGTATGGAGTGGTCCGCGGACAAAAAACAGATTTCAATTTTGACCTATATTGAAATATTTAGTTGTTTTTAAAAGCTTTTAATTCTCATGCTTTAAATCAAATATAATGCAGAATATTCAACAAAACGATAACAAGAAAAACAAAAGAATATTTTAAGATCAAAATGTAGTTGTTCCCTGAAGCAAACCTTTTAGTTCCGGTGTTGGTCTTCCATTATTTATAATCTCCTGTTTTGATTGAAAGTCCAGTTTTGAGAAATTTTTAAGTTTACATATATAATCTTCCATTTTGGCAGTCAGTGCACTTGACTTTCTGATGTCGCTAACTTATTGGTGCGTCTGTGTAGAAGAACAGCAGCAACGAGCACCTGTTGGGCTCACATGCGCCCCCTTCAGGGGAGGCACAGTACTGACTGCCTCACCTTGTGCCTTTTCACTGTGGTTTTATGTCCGATAAGCAAGACTAAATATGTCACACACATTCATTAAAGATATTAGACAGACTGTGGAAAGGCAGGGTGTATAATACACGCATCTGCAAACATTATATTGGCGACATGCAGAGAGACAGCAACAGGCACGCGCCAATTGCAGGCATCAACCCAATGTGTATGATGGAGAGCGCAGGCCGAAGTGAGGTGAGGCTCCTCGCTGCCTCGCCTCGCGTTTCTCCCCTGTATTTGATCAGGAAATGCACCAATTCAACGATTTTGAGTATAAAAATAAACAAAATGATTGGAATCATACAGAAAACAAATTTATAGCATAGACCAGTGGACAGATTTATTTTATGTTACCATTATTAGCATTTTTACTTTTCATAATGACGTTTCCCCTGAACACACATTCCTGTCAGATACTAGCTATCCCCCGTGGCTCCACCTGTGTGGTAGTGAAACAGGACAAACTTTAAAAATCAATAAACAAACAGGTATTGCTAGCTAAGCGGAGCCAAGGTGAGTGAGGACAGCCCCACCTGGCTCCCTACTCCTGACGTCATGTTTCCCCCTACCTCAGCGCACAGCCTTTGTCTCGGATTAGCATGAATATATCGCTCCTGCAAGCAAACTATGATTTTTAGTGCGGTGAGGCTTGTCTCGTCTCCTTATTGCCGCACCGCATGTATCTCCCCCTGTATTTGATCACGAAATGCGCCAATTCAGCGATTTTGACTATAAAAATGATTCAAATTATTTGAATTATACAGAAAACAAATTTATAGCACAGACCAGTGGACACATGCATTTTATGTTATCATTATTAGTTTTTTTTTTTTTACTTTTCATGAATCCCCTGCCCGCACGTCCTTGGTTCTGGGAGCCCAGTGGAGACATCCTGTGATGGCAGCTTGGCTTCCAGGGTTTCAGGTTTTGCTTGTCTTAACTTACCACACATAAAAATCCCCATGTTTTTTTTTTTTTTCATTTTAAATTCAAGTAGCACGGAACAGTCCATAGTTTGCCACCACTTTCAATCATTTCGTCCTGTCCTAGAATCAAACCACTGGTACACACAACCCCACAATAATCTCCATGAAAGTGAAGCGACTAGTTAGATACTCAGCAAAACAGTAAATCCCCTTGTTAGCATTCCCTACATATACGTCACACCACTACCGTCAAAGGGAGGGAAGCCATTTCAGTAGAAATGGCACAACTGTCAGTTAGTGGTAGTTTCTCATGCTATCATTATGCATTTTCCCAACTGTATAATATACCGCATCATTATCAAAAACTGGTAAATCAAAAAATAAGGTTCACATTCAGGTTACAACATAAGGTTATACATTCCCATGGTTCAAAGTCTTAGCTTAAATGATTTTCTATTTGTGATCTGAAGTACAGTACAATTGCTTCACTGTCACCTAAACAAGTCTGAGATAAATTTCTGTCGAATACGTAATAACTCATTATGCATTTGTGAAGGATTCCTAAATGTGAACATCTTCCAACATAAGTTCCAGCTTACGTCCACAGTTAAGTTAGAAAGGTCCACAGGAATGGAAATTGTTTGTAACCTGAAACCTCTGGTTAACCCCCAACACAACAGCAGGGACACACATTCTGGTCTAGTTCAAAGGGTTAATCCTTTTCAGCTCTTTACAAAGGACTTCAAGATACACACACAGATTACTCAGAAATCCTTCCATCTCTTTCCTTTACTCCTCGGCTCCTGCAGGCAAGCTTTGTCTTCTTCCTCCCGACTCGGGCTCCCCATACTGAAGCAGGCTGCCTCTTTTATGTAAATACCAGCAGTGTACCGAAACTGTGACTCGGGAGTATGTCTGGGTAAGTCTGAAATCCAACAAAGTAAAGCTCACAAATCCCCTCAGCACCCCCTGGCAGCACCCATGAAAGCCAACAAGACTGACCCAAAGAACTACAATTCCCAATATGCACCTTGGGGTATCCATAGTAGTACTGTAACCCAGGGGGGCTGCCACATAATGTGTTGGGGGACACAATGTCCTGAATAAATTGTCTTCCCCTATCCTTCCAGGATACTACCAGATAAGAATTCCAGTTCAGCTCTGGCTGGGATGACGTCTCACACGACCCATAACATTAATCAGTTTACACCCATACACCATATATAAAGGAACAGGTATAGATATTATAGTACAAGGCTCCTAAGATTAAGACAACTTTTCACTCACCAGCCAGTGCCAAGGTAAATTCCAAGGATCTCGTCCCTATCCTGTTTCTTGCTGTACAGCTGTATTTATCAAAATCCTTATCCGAAAATGGGGTTACCTGTGAAAAAATAATTTGAATTATTAGTCATTGTTGCTGTAGTAAAATTATAAGACCAGAACAGTTTATCATTGACATTATTCTAAATTTCACCAAGGACATCCACTAAGAGGTGTACTATAAACTGCTCAGTGTTGTTTGAGAGGGCCGTAGCCAAAGTGAAGAAAGTATTTAAAAAATGTGTCATGAGACCTCTAGGAACATTGTGTCAAGAGTACAAAAGGCCCTAATGATCAGCAGAATATTGTGATCCTCATGTTTAGCATCCATACTGTGACCTGTAGTGGACACACCGGCATAGACACCAGTTCCAGGTTCAAAGGACCTTGAATTCAAGGCAGTACAGGTCACGTTGGGGAGCATACACTGGTACGGCACCCACCACATGACAAAACAGCTCAGGATCCCGGTTGGCAAAACCCCAAGACAGACACACAGTTCAGTCCCACCCTCCAGAAATGACCCTTTATCTGCCACAGTCAGGTGTTATGTGGGTGTCCCCTTGGTCTAGTCCAGGCACTCGGGTCCTCAATAATGAGCTGGATCACCTTCAGGGAATCGCTCCACATGGCCGTAGTGCCGTAACTGACGCTCCCTCACAATGCAGGTAATGTGCCTCATTTGGGACTCCATGAGCAACACAAAGTCAAACCAGTCGTACCCAAGGATTCTCTGAAGAGACACAGAACTGAAGGACTCCAGTCTTCATCTCAGGTCACTGGATAGCGTCCATGTCTCTCAACCATATAGGAAGACAGGAAGCACCAGGACTCTAAAGACTTTGCAGAGATATCAGGAACGCCACACACCCGCTTCCAGCGACCTCATGAGTCAAGTTTTTCTTTCCATGCACACAATTCTTTTTCGCTTTCCTTCCTCCTCTCCTCCTAGGCAAGCTTTGTCCATTTCTCCCCTACTCTGACTCCCAGAGGGAGGTAAGGCAACTCCTTTAGCCCTGGACTCCAGAGTACCTCGACGTTGCACCCTGTGTCAGGTGGAATGGTCATAAATCATGAGAGTCCTCTGGGACAGAACTTCTCTCCAGAACTACATTTCCCCTGTGGGGGTCCAAAAATAGAGGTGTGTCACAGGAGGACTGCCACCTATCACACTAGGGGAACAACTGTTCTTGGCAGGCCGTCTCCCTCTGTCCATCCATTATATATTACTCCTCACTGGATAGGGTTTTTTGGGTTAGACATTTTATTTTTGGGTGAAAAACAAGTCATATTGCTCCGTAAAATACTTTGTTCATGTTCTGCAAGAGAAGAGGTGGAGAGCTAGCAGTTTAGAAGTGTGGCGCAGTGGTAGAGCTGCTGACTCGCAGTGAGGAGATCGTGGGTTTGCATCCTGGGTCCTCCCTGTGCAAAGCTTTGAGTAGTCAGAAAAGCGCTATATAAAAGGTAAACACATCCATCCATTATCTAACCCGCTCAATCCTAACACAGGGTGACGGGAGTCTGCTTGAGCCAATTCCAGCCAAAACAGGGCGC
This sequence comes from Polypterus senegalus, assembly GCF_016835505.1. Taxonomy (NCBI): domain Eukaryota; kingdom Metazoa; phylum Chordata; class Cladistia; order Polypteriformes; family Polypteridae; genus Polypterus; species Polypterus senegalus. The sequence continues at coordinate 27,906,793 of NC_053155.1, read as the reverse complement.
AAGGCAGCAGCAAATCCCTGGGCACACACACACACACAAACAGACCCACACACCAAGCACACACTACGGACAATTTATCGCCAATGCACCTAACCTTTGGACTGTGGGAGAAAACCGGAGCAACCAGAGGAAACCCATGCAGACACGGGGAGAACCTGCAAGCTCCACACAGGGAGGACCCGGGAAGTGAACCCAGGTCTCTTAACTGCGAGGCAGCAGCGCTACCCACTGTGCCACCATGCTGCCCATTATTATGATTATTATTATTTAAATGTAGTCAAAAAGCAAAGCAAAATCTTCACCAGGAAGATACAGGTACTGTTGTCCTAATTAAAATGTGAACCGAAAATCATAGTCAAAATTTCAGTGCCAAAAGTTGTTTGTGTGCCCCATCCACAGTTCACCTCTGATGTGTGTTTGATTCTGCAGTCCGTGTTAGAATGAGTGGGTGAAAAATGTGTGTACGGACCACAGGGCAGGGCTGACAGCCTGGCCAGGTTAAAGCCCCGTAACCCTTACCTGGCAGGGAGGCTGGTGGTGGTGTTTGGGTGCCTCCCAAGAGTACATGGATGGCAGCGTTCCTGGGCCAATATGCCCATACCTTTACCTGCAGAGAACGTTGGGCATTTCAGTGCAGTGGGTGTCCTTACTTTCAGGGACTTCCCGGTGACTTGCTGATACCGGAAGTATTCCTTGGTCTGCCATAAAAGGGGACTGGGTGGTCAGAGTAGGTGTTGAAGGTGTAGAAGGTGGAACGTATTGCTTGTTGTGTGGACAAGAAGGAAGGAAACTGAAACTGTGTGGAGGTATTGTCTGCAATAAAATCCTTTTATTTGAACCCAGGACTGTGTCTGAGGGGTTTGGGGCTCTGCAACTCCCCCTACAAGTCACACCATTTAAAGCCAGAGGTGATTTGCTGTAGTTTGGAGGTTTCTTTCCACTCTCTAAGCCCACCATCACATCATTTCTAAACCGGTTTCTTTTTTCTCCCTTTTTGTAGCTCTCTAATTGATGTACTTTAAACCTGAAATTAAAGTCGAGGGAAACACACACACACACACACACCGCCAGCCGAGATTTCTCTTCATTGTATTGCACTAAGTACTCTCGAGATACTAAAATCCACCCACCATTAAAAGAAACAGATAGATTTAATCTTATTTTCTGCTAGGCAAGCATCTTGTCAAAGTGCTTTCTGAAGCCATAATATCAGAGAACACTAAAACTCAAGAAAACCCTTTAATTATTTCCCAAAAGCTGCTTTTCACACTTTTCATTTTTCACAGGCAGATTGAGGAAGCGAAAATTTTTCAAATTACTGATACGCCGAACAAAACAAACTTGTCGCGCTCGCTAGGCTTGTTTAGGTGCAAATGGCTCACACCATTCAAGCAATTATGTAAATAGGAGTCAGGCTGTTAGGAGAAGAGATTGAATTACACAAGCCGTGCGTGCGTCAGAGCGTCATTAGACTTGGGGGGGCCGGGGAGGGGGGCAATACCTCAGCACCACACTGGTACGAATGGAATGGAACAAAGTGAGCATCGTCAGGTGCGAGGAAATCAAAAAGGAAACCTTCTGGTGTATTCGGTGACAAGGAAATGACAGGCACGGAAGACGCCATCAGTAGAGGCAACATCTACAAGAGGATAAAACATAATCACGCGGGCCGGTGACTGGGAACAACAACAATATTTATTTTCATACAAATGATGTAGCTCAAAGTGCTTTACAGGATGAAGAAAGAGATCAAAAATAAACAAGAATTAAAATAAGGGAACACTAATTAAACATAGAATAAAAGTAAGGTCCGATGGCCAGGGAGGAAAGAAAAAAAAAAAACTCCAGACGGCTGGAGAAAAAAAAAAAAAATACAATCTGCATGGTTTCCAAAGCCACGAGACCACCCAGCCCCCTGTAGGCATTCTACCTAACATCAATGACCTCACAATCAGTCCTCATGGTATTCAGGGTTCACATGGAAGAACTTTCTGTTCAATGCTTGTATGGACTGGGTGGTGGGCAGGGCCGTGTGTTGGTGAACAGAGATTCACTGATCTTGACTTTGCTGACGATGCTGTGATCTTCGTGGAGTCAAAGGAGGCTCTGATCGGGGCACTCGAGAGACTGAATGTGGAGTCTGAGTGTCTGGGCTTGCAAGTGTCCTGATAAATACCAAAGATCAAGGCATTTAATGACCTCTTGGGCACGGCCATCAGCAGTGTGTCTGTCTGCAGAGAGAGTGTCGACCTCGTCGAGAGGTTTACTTACCTCAGCAGTGACATTCATGTGTCTGGTGACTCTTCCTATGATGTCAGTAGACGGAGTGGGAGAGCATAGGGGAGGGGTGTGTGGCGCTCCCCATATCTATGCAAAAGGACAAAGGTCCAAGTCTTTAGAATCCTGGTGCTTCCTGTCTTGCTAGATGGTTGCGACACATGGACGCTATCCAGTGACCTGAGATAAAGACTGGACTCCTTCAGTACTGTGTCTCTCCGGAAAATCCTTGGGTACCGTTGGTTTGACTTTGTGTTGCTCATGGAGTCCCAAATGAGGCACGTGACCTGCATTGTGAGGGAGCGTCAGTTACGACACTACGGCCATGTGGCGCGTTTCCCCGAGGGTGATCCGGCTCATAAGATCCTCATTGTTGAGGACCACAGTGGTTGGACTAGGCCAAGGGGTCGCCCAGATAACACCTGGCTGCGGCAGATAGGAGGTTATTTCTGGAGGGTGGGACTGGACCACGTGTCAGCCTGGGGGGTTACCAACCGAGATCCCAAGTTGTTTTGCTGTTGAGTGGGCACGGCAACACACTTTACCAGTGCATGCTCCCCAACTTGACTTGACTTGATGGAAGAACTTGATGATGACAGTCATGTGGACTTCTGGCCTTTAATCCATCAATGTAGGGACATCATGGTGCTTTGATCAGGTGGAGGTGGTGCAAATCGATTTTCTTATCACTAATAAGATTGTTGATGGAAAATGTCTTGTTGGTTAATACTCTAACATTTAATAAAGCCATATTTAATGTCTCAGAAGAGCAAAATTGAATTTAGGAGCATTATGGGTATTCGAGATAGAAATGACGTTATTTTAATTAGAGCCATTCTCTGTTCGTTTTTTTTTATTTAATCTATTGTCTGTTTTTATAGTTTTAATACATTGTTCATCTGGTGATGAGTTGTTTTTCCAGTATTTAACTCTTTCATTGACTATAGCCTATAAGAGTATACAGTGTCAGATTGACTATTCTATTCTTGTTATTTTGATTGATATAAAGCAATGTCATGTTATTTTTTCTCCAGCCTTTGGAGTTTTTTGTTTTTCTGTCCTCCCTGGCCATCGGACCTTACTCTTATTCTATGTTAATTAATGTTGACTAATGTTTATCTTTTATTGTGTCTTCTATTTCTCTATTCATTTTGTAAAGCACTTTGAGCTTGTATGAATATGTGCTATATAAATAAATGTTGATTGATTGATTGATTGATGTAGTTACACCACAGGGTTAGGCACATTTTTGCAGTCTTTATAAAGTTCAGCTCTCCTGTATTTGTTACTATTTGGCACGGTGAACTGAGATATGCCTTTCCTCAGACCTTTCGAATAAAGGATGTCCATTAGAACATCTACAGGGTGGTTTAGATCTAATTATGCAGATCCAGATTGTCTGGATGACTTTGATTTATGCGGGGACGATTCCAGTTCAGCGCGAAGAAATTCTTCATGTCGTCAGTTTGCACACTATTTCATGGTCTGGGATTTTTCGCATGATTTTCTATGTAATAAACTTAATAAGTTATAACATAATGAAAATTGCATAATTAGATCTGGACCACCCTATAGAGGTGTAATTATAATGTGGTGGATGGCCGGGACCCATGCCCCTTTGACACTGGATCCTGGGGAGCAGCCATGGGATGCACATTATGTCCCCGGGAACACTTGGTGGCAGTCCCCCTGGGTTGCATCGGGGCCACAATTATGTTACAATGGAGCTCATCCCTGTTGGGCTGTATGGCCACTGCCAGGGGGAGCTGCATGGCGTAACGAGTCCGTGTGTGCTGGAAAGAAGCCATACTCGGAAGTGCAGCCTAATTAGGCCAAATACCCCTGGAGCTCATCCGGATGGGCTATAAAAGAAGCCTGCAGCCATTAATCAAGGTGCCCACCAGAGTCGGGAGGAGGAGGACGACGAAGTTGCCTGGTTTTGGGTTGATATACTTAGGACTGTGTTGTGCCTGTGGGGGTCATGGGGAAGATGTGCCCCACAGGTGACAAAAAATAAAAGTTTATTTATTTTTATACGTGCCTCCAGTTTGAGTCTGTGACGAATCAGGCGTCAATATAGCGCCTTTGTTACAGTATTTAAATTATTTGTATTTATGCCACACTGTCTAGATTTTTTAAGTACATTGAGGTTAGTTATTAGAGTATTAATGCAGTGCACTTTTGAGGAAGATTTTGTTACAGAATTATCATGTCCTAGCAAAGCATTAAGTCAAGAGTTAGGAGTAACAGTAGAGAGTCAAGAGAGACGAATGTTCATGATTGCCTGTTTTGATTTGTTCAGATTAGAAATTAGATTGAGAGTAGAGTGCAGATTACTCACTTCCAGGAGAGCCCGGCCAGTGGTGTTGTAAATCCTCATGTTGTACTCCGTCAGTAAATTCATTTTGTCTCGCTGCCATTGGATGGTGGCTGGAGGATTGGCGATGACGTCACAGCTCATGTTCACGGGATTTCCTTCCCAGGAGTAGTACAGCGTGTGATTGGACTGGAACTTGGGAGCATCTGGAAAAGAGAAAAAAAAAATATAAAGATACGGCGCTCGTCTGTGGAGTAACCAGCGTATGACAGACCTGCCTTTAGGGGTCCGCTGCTTGGCATGAATCAGGCTGAGGACTCATGTGTGTTATGTTTATTTCCAGGAAAAAAGAACAAAAAACATTGAATTTTTTTCAACAAGAAAAAATGTTATTATATCCACTATCCAACCCGCTATATCCTAACTACAGGGTCACGGGGGACTGCTGGAGCCAATCAAAGCCAGCACAGGGTGCAAGGCAGGAAACAAACCCCGGGCAGGGCGCCAGCCCACTGCAGGGCACACACACTAAGGACAATTTAGGATCACCAATGCACCTAACCTGCACGTCTTTGGACTGTGGGAGGAAACCACGCAGACACGGGGAGAACGTGCAAACTCCACGCAGGGAGGACCCAGGAAGCGAACCCCAGATCTCCTAACTGCGAGGCAGCAGTGCTACCCACTGCGCCACCATGCCACCCTCTAATACTTCCATTTATTCCAAATTTGGTCTTGTTCCTGTCTAGAGGACTCCCTTACCAAGTACATTCATCTCATGACTTATTTTGCATTTAATTCAAGGCAATTAGAACATTTTCTGTTTATTATTTTTAATTGGGAATATAAGGGGTGTTTCCTTAATAGCTTATTTTCTTACTTTCCAATGAGTTATTTAAATAATGATTTATCCATTTAGTCAAATAGCATGGTTGCTCTCAATTAACATCAATATTGATTAGCTAATTAAGTGCAAGCTGAGATCTCAAGGTTTAGTTAAATTACATGTTTTTTTGGGGGCAGAAGCGTAGCCAGAATCGGCCCAATGTTAGGAGCACACGCAGCTCTATAAGAACACAGGGACCACCGAGTGACAAGAGTCCAGGACAAACGTAGTCAGACAGGCAGAGTTTAGAACTGGTGTGACAGATGGCCGGGACGCCCCTTCAACAAATCTGCCAGGGAGACAAGGGTGGGAAGCCCAGTATCTCCCCCTGGACGCTAGATGGCAGCATCCCTGGGTTGCAGCGGTGCCTCGGACTCCCCCAGGGCTTCATGGGGGTTGGAGTTCTGTGCAGCTCTGTGTGTTTCCGCAGGAGCCACCATGGGGTGCTGCAACAGGAGCGGCTGGCCTCTTTTGGGCACTGGTTTCGCTTTACCCGTAAGTGCAGCTGGATGTCAACCGGGTGCCTGATAAAAGGGAGCCAGCAACTACCACTCAGCGGCCAGAGTCGGGAGGTGGAGGACGAAGCTTGCTGAGGAGGAGTGGTGGTGAGAGAAGAAGGTGCTTGGTGACTGTACTGTGGTTTGGGACTTGGGGGTTCACGGGGCAGACGTGCCCTCCAGCTGAAGAAAAAATAAAGGTCTTAGTGTTTTTATACGTGCCTCTGGTGTCAGTCTGTGTCGGGTCGGGCACAATATAGTGTCCATTTCACATTGGATAATTCAAAACTGAGAATTCAACTGGAAAGAGGAAAGCCAGTCAAACAACCAAAATCAGACCTCACTACCAGTCATTTCAGCTAAACTCCTATGAAACCACAAACATGTTTTTCTTTGTCCACTGAGAGATAATTCCATTTGTTGAAGCCACCAAATTTGTACCTAGTGGTTACTACATCATCGATGCCACAGGAAGAGTCACATGAAGAACGTGAGTTGGTCGGAGGTTTATATGGAGGAACTCTACCGCAGTGGATCAAGCAACAGCAGTCCTCTAGCATGGCTGAGAGAGGAAGCGGGCAAACTCCCAATGCTTGCTTTTCTGGTCAGATCACACATCTGTTCCCAGGGGAGTGACGAGGAATTAGTCACAATGGAGACGTCTCAGTTTCAAGCACAGCGCTGATATCATCATTGAAAAGACAATGTAACATTATGAGCACTTCATCATGCCAATCAGCACACACACACAACTTAATGGGTCAGCAAGGCATTGAAGCAGGAAATAAAAGGCAGCCATTGGTGGAGTAATGTTTGGTGTTATCTCAAAAAATTAAAAGATCGAAGGTTTAGCACTGCAGTAATATAATATTATAGGTTTACACGGCCATTATTGTGACGTGAAATCTTCACTTACTTGTGCCCTTCATCATGCAACACGTCTTATGTTATTACCGTGCAAAAGTTTTGTGTTGATATATAAGATTATTTTATTTTAATACAAAAGAAATATCTTAAAAAGACATGCTGAAATGTGTGCATTTGCACACTAATTTGAATTTATTGCTTAGTGTTTTGTCTTTTGAATGCGTAATAATAAGTTAAATATACTGTCACACATAAGCAGGGAGGGCCTGAGTGACGATAATTCCATGAGAGGCCAGGTGGTGGCAGAGTGTACTGATAATTTCTCACTTTTCACTGCAGACAGATTACGGGAAATTACCTCATTTCCAGTTCTGGCCCTGATGACCTCACTTCCTCTGCTCTCCCTTAACCCGCTGGAACTGGCTATAGCCAGTTCCCAATGCAATTTGCCAGCATGTCGCAGCTGAATATATTCGGTGACGTTCATTCGTTGATCGCCGCAATCGGCTCTAGTCGGTTCTCAGTGCGATTTGCCAGCATGTCAGAGCTGATCAGTCCATCATTGAGCAGCCCCCTCGTGATCACTGGTGCCCCTAGTGAATCGGCATCACTGTCCCTGGGATTCAGCTGCTGCACTAGACTGGCCTGCCAGCATCAGCGTTGGCCTCTGTGTGTTTGTGTGCAGCCAGTTCAAGAGCAGCTGATTTACTGAATTTCATCAATGGCGTCACTTGCACCTTGTACAGGGTGGTCCAGATCTAATTATGCAGATCCAGATCATCGATGACTTTGATTTATGCGGGGACGATTCCAGTTTGGTGCGAAGACGATTCTTCATGTCGTCAGTTCGCACACTTCTCGATGGTCTGAGATTTTTTGGGTGATTTTCTATGTAATAAACTTCAGTTATAGCGTAATGAAAATTGCATAATTAGATCTGGACCACCCTATACATATAATAATAGATTGTTGCAGTATTTTTTTTATAGTTTTTACAGTTCATTGGCAGAGTGTAAAATGATCTGTGTTGCAGTAATTGTGATGCTCTTTGCATTAAAACAAATATGTTTTCCATTAAAATTTCACTTCTTCTTGGTGAATTGTGATGTTTCCTTAAAAACTGCAGCAAAAGAATATTTGGCACCCGGGGAGTGCATTAACCCCTCCAAGTATGTGGTGGTTCAAGGGCTAAAACTGCCATCTTTGCCTCCTTAAGTCAGTTCAGAATCTGTAGACAATGTACTCCCAATTTCACTCTTTCACAGCCAGGAAAAATTATATGGGTGGCTGCCCCAAACCTTTTTGTGACTCTATTGTCTCATCTTTGACAATACATACATTTCATATGTGAGAATATTGTGAAGCCTGCATTACAATGTACTGCACATTATATTGAAGTGTATTGCCTACTAAATAATTAACAGAATCAAATTCTGCACAATCTTATCTACTGTACAATAAAACACTAAAGTGTGTGAATCCAGTCTCTCCGAGCAATCTGATTGGTCAGTTTGGCTTTGCTGTGATTGGTCAGTTTGGCTTTGGTGATGCAACAAAAGAGGAAGGGCAAGTGTGAGACGTACGAAGAGAAGTGAAGGTGAAGGAGCCACACTGAGAGAGTCACCTTCAAAGACCTCAACCGCGAGAAAAATGACAAGAGTCTGAGAGGCAGGCTTTACGGGAACGTCGATAAAGAGACATTCACACACAGGCGAGCACAGAGGAAAATGCTGAAGGTACACGTAGGCCACGTGATAGCAAATATGTTTAAGTTACTCTATTCCTTGTCTACGACAGGTACTTTGGCAAGTAATTAATAAAAGAGGTCAAGTAAAATTTGTATACACAAGACAAAATGAACCAAAAATTCAGAAAAATAAACCACATTCACTACAAATAGGAGGTTAATTATGGCTGCTCTGGCTCCAATGACATTGCTGTTCTTCATTCATTTAGACTATTACCTCGTCATTGCTTTTTTCAATCTTAAACAGCCAGCATCAATGATTTTAAAGGCGTTTTTTATTTTTTATTTTTTGCAATTAAAAATGAAATGCAAATAACGAGGGAGCCAGCAGCACTCCATCTAACTCTGTCCAAGTTTACACCTGAAGGATCTGTTTGAATAAAATATTAATGGGAGGGAAAAAAAGGTGAAGGACTAAGAATTATGAACCTGAATGATATTCTCGGTTTCGTCTTCCTTTAATTTATTCTTTTCTTTGTTGACTGGACATTATTTAACAGATAGTGTTATTGATTATGCTTTTGATGATCATATATTGAAGATTTTCTTTTCTGTTACTAATTTTTCTTAAGTGATGAACCTTGTGCTTTGCATATTGAGACCAAGGGGGTGTGGCTATTGGCTAAAGTCCCGCCCACAGTGCTGTTTAACAAGAAGCGATCTCAGCCTCAGCTTCAGCTTCTCTCATTGGCTCCAGTTTGAATGGCCATTGTTCTCCTGTGTTATGTGTTTTTCTACATCTTGATATTTCACTCTTGGTATAAATTTGTTTTTCAATCATTAAATTTGCTTTGGATTGCCTTTTTGTAATACTTTTTTTTTTTTTCTGGAAATCCTTTCTGAATAAATACTTAAAAAATGAAGTAATATATAGTTTTTAGTTCTTGGGTTTTTACAGTTTTTCATTTTCCTCCCATTCTGCACAATTGATTTAAACATCTTTTTATCTTTCAGTTGGGCCTATGTAGGCCCCAAAAGCCTGCTGCTACATTTTTTGTAAAAGGTTGGATTTTGTACGTAGTGCTCACTAAAGCTTGAGGCCTACAGCTGTAGGCTAGCCTGGATATTTTTGAGTTTTCAGTGTGACAGGCAGATGGTATAAGACACAAAAAGGAAAGATCTGCAATAACTTGACATAGCATAGTAGAATAAAAACACTAACAAGCCACAAAACTAAATAGCAAGATCAGCCACCTCGGCAAGGATCAACTTCTAATTAAATAATTGGGTTGGATGACCGAACTTGGGACCTCCTGCACTAGATTGGCTCCAGTGGTCAGATTTATAAAACTTGTTGACATGTGTGCATAACTTTCTACACAAACGTTGGAATTTATAAAATCAAATCTGACAGAAGCATGTGTGTATACTTAACGGCAACTCTATTTAACCCGTACACAACATTTCAGAGAAATTTGGGAAATGGCGACACCCTTAGGGATAAGCAGCCAAACCAGCTAAATGAGGTCTCATCAACAACAATAACAACATGATTTATTTCTATAGCATGTTTTCATACAGATGATGTAGCTCAAAGTGCTTTACAAGATGAAGAAGGAAAAAAGTAAAATATAGAAATAAGATTCGGCAATGCTAATAACCAATGAATAAAGTAAGGTCCGATGGCCCGGAAGACAGAAAAAAAACAAAGAAACTTGAGCAAAAAAGCTAAATCTGCAGGGGTTCTGAGTCCACGAGACCACCCAGGCATTCTACCTAACATTAATCAGTCCTCCTGGTTTACAGGCCTCACATGGAAGAATTTGATGATGATGGTCATGTGGACCTCTGGCCTTGAAATCCATCAATGTAAGGACTGTAAGGTGCTCATGCATATCACTGAATCGTTATTATAATGAGCATTGATGTGGCAACCATATTAAACTAATGTCATGAATATGATGTACAGATTTGAATTCCCTTTTAAGAGGGCCAATGCTGCGTATTTGCACTGAACACCTTTTTTGGTTTTCCCGTTAGTTTAAATTGGCTACCTGTCGTCACATCTCAGGATTAGAAAGCGAAGCGCAGTAAAAACCATAGACACGATTCACGTCCTGCCTACAGACAGCTCTAACTCTCCTCTCTGACTCCCTATTTATAGCCCAACTGATGTGTTTTGCTCTGCATGAAGACTATCCAATGGACATACGTGAAGAGAGAGGGCAGGATTTCCTTTCCCAGCAAGATGATGATCACTTTTAGCTTTCAAGAGACTTTGGATTGATGGGCCTGGCATTAGAAAGATAGACTGCTTGACATTGGGTTACACCTGTTCATTTGCAGAGGGAACTGGCCCACAGGTCAGGGATACCTCAGTGAAGCTTCACCTCCATCATGCCTGGTGTTCTGGAAACCATCAACCAGCTTCTATGGTGTGGGTGTACAGTTCCACTTATAAAGACACTTTGCCGCAGTGCAATGCAGTTGAGGCAATTGACTGCACTCCTATTGAGACAAGGACACCTAGCGAGAATGAAGCTGTCTTTGGTAGTCATAAGCAGTTACATTCAAGTAATGCACAAGTCATCTGTGATGCCAAGATGAGACTTGTAAATGTTGTGGTTCCAAGGCCTGAGTCAACCAGAATTCTTCTTTTTCTTCTTTCGGCTGCTCCTGTTAGGGGTTGCCACAACGGATCATCTCTTTCTGTCCTTGTCATCTTGCTCTGTCACACCCAGCACCTGCATGTCCTCTCTCATCACATCCATAAACCTTCTCTTAAGCTTACCTGGCAGCTCTATCCTTAGCATCCTTCTCCCAATATACCCAGCATCTCCAAACCAACACAATCTCGCCTCTCTGACTTTCTTTCCCAACCGTCCAACTTGAGCTGACCCTCTAATGTCCTCATTTCTAATCCTGTCCATCCTTGTCACATTCAATACAAATCTTAGCATCTTTAACTCTGTCACCTCCGGCTCTGTCTCCTGCTTTCTGGTCAGTGCCATCGTCTCCAACCCATATAGCATAGCTGGTCTCACTACCATCCTGTAGACCTTCCCTTTCACTCTTCCTGATACTCGTCTGTCACAAATCCTTCCTGACACTGAGTTAAGCCCTGATTCATTTATTTTGAGGCAAAGTAGCATTGGAAGACAACTTGCTGACGGCTCTGTATGTAAGGGCTGGCTTGCTGGTAAGGTAACTGGCTGAACCCTCGGTGTTTCAGATCATTAAATCATATTAATTACTACAGCAAGAAGTTCATTACACATGCCCGTGATAAGTGGCTACCCACTCAGATGCTGGCACCTTTCCCTGTCCCCCAAAATGCAGAGCAGAGGCGCTCTAATGCTGCCCATGCACCACAGGACTTCTCAAATGCAGGAGGCAGTGTCTGGAACCATCAGTTGGGAGAGGCTTCTCTACCAACCAATGACATTTTGATTGCATATGTATGAGGTTAATTAGCATACTCCAAATATGGCTGTGTCAGGGGGCACAACCAGGCAGGATTTGAGGCACATTCACATACTCACAATTATTATTATATAAATTGTGGACAAATGTGCATTTGCCACGTTTCATAAATCAGATTTTTTCTGGTGTACACCGTTTTCTATTTTTTTGGGATATGCATACTTTCATGCTCAAATCCATGCAAAGTTTTTTAAACGAGACCACTAGACTTTGAGGGCCTAGCTGTGTATTACGGCCAGGAATCTCTCGATGGCTCAAGTGTGGTCAAGATGTAATCTTTTTGTTGTTGTTGTTCATTATTTAGGAAATACGAGGTGAGACACAAAAATAACGGGACTAAGCTTGGGGTTTTCCTGGAAAAAACATCTGGAGGTTGGCCGGACGTGAATCATAGAACTATATCCCCTCCTACATACCCTCTCAAACCGCCGACTGGCTCGGTATATCCTTTGAATAGCCCAATCAGAATTTGCACAACACTCGTTACGCGAGTTGCCGTGATAATGACAGGTGAAAGAAATCAAACAGCGAATCAACATCAAATGTTTGCGAATTTTCTCTTTTTCCATAAGGCAGTTTTTGACGGACAAAAACATTCCTGTCCTCGATCATCCTTCCTAGTCGCCCGATTTAGCTCCCCGTGATTTTTATTTGTTTCCGAAAATCAAAAGTGACCTGAAGGGAACACATTTTTCTTCAAAGGATGAAGTGAAGACAGAAACGGCAAGCCTGTTGAAGAGCTTTAAGCAAGAAGCCTTCCAGCACTGTTTCAATCAATGGAAGATATGTAAAGAGTGGTGTAGAGATCGGGAGGAAGGGGGGGATATAGAAGGTTGAAGTTTAGAATCCTGTAATTCATCAATAAATATATATTCTTTTTACCAATCCGGTTATTTTTGTGTCTCACCTCGTATTATTAATGATTATGTTTTTGCTTTCTTTGTTATACTAAAAGTCTCAGACCCTGCTTGCTTCACTTGCCAACCCCCGGGGGGTGGGCACTGGGTGCCCACTATCTTGTGGCTGAGCCGCTCGAAGGTGTCGGGCGCTCGTCTGAGTTAAGAGGTGATATATAGAAGAATATACGGGCCATGGAAGGAAGACGGTTTGGTCCTTAGTTATTATAGAAACATAGAAAATCAGTTACTTGAGTATTTCACTACAGCTGTTTATTTTAAACACCAATGCATAATAAAACGTAGGTAAAGTAAAGGTAAAAAAGGTAAAACGGAATAAAAAATATTAAAAAGTAGATAAAACATCAAATTATATTAACACCTTGTCAAAAACAATATGACTTTATCCTCTAACTTACATTCTATAAAGGATGCGTTTTTGCATATTTGGGATATTTTTCCCATGTTTTGTTTATTGGACACTTCTCTTTGTTTTTGATTATTCAGTATCAGCTCTTGCCACTGTTTATCTATTGCAATCTAAATTTCATTGTTCTCAAATAGATAATTTGCATTTCTGCTTTGCCATCACAACCGACTGCGCTGAATGGCGAGTTAGCAGCACTGACAGTGTCACAGGGTGGGATGGAGAGAGGATGTGCGCAGCAGGAGTAACGATCGGGCGAGTGGTTTGGAGGGGCGTGGTCACGGCGGAATAACGTGGAGTCGACTGGATAACTTCTTGAATTTAATCAAGACATTATTTCTTAATGAAGATTGTTTCGCCTATTTACTGTTTTTTGAATTGTGCAGATTATGTTTTTGTTAGCTCTTTTATGTCGGTGCCGTGTATATTTCAAGTTGTGCCTAAGCGGGCGGGCCCCCCTGACACCACTGCCTTACAGTTTATAAGCCTCAGGGCCACTACTCAGGCCTGCTACTTTTACAACTAATTTAAAGACGTACCTCTTTACACTGGTGACGTGATGATTACAGTTTATTGTCATTTTGACTAACTTATTCATCTGTTTAGTTTTTCTGATTTTGTTTTAACTTATTCAGGTACAGTGTCCTTGAGTGTCATGAGAGGTACATCTAACTACAAATGTATTATTATTTTTATTATATGAAAAACTTAAGAGTGGTGACTCAGGCCACACCACAAAGATATAACAAGTGCCAAAATACACAATACATACTTCATGACAAAGGACACCCAGTGCCCCCTTATAAATCAAGTCTCAGATCTCCACAGCTAAACAGAAAAAAAAATAAAAAACAAGTGAAAAGTTTACAAAAGCACAGCTTACTGTGAGTCTGAATCCAAGCATTTGGCTGATTAAAAGGGAACAAATCATATCAGAGCACTTTGGGGAATAACAGCATTTAGCCGCTCTGTTTATTAGTGAAAAAAGGCATTCTGTATTTGTCGTGGCAAAGTCCTTTAGAAAATGAATACATAAAAAATAAAACAGTAAAGGCAGACAAGTGGACTGAAATGATTCCTAGCTAAGCACTCCACAAGGGTCATTATTTGACTATTCAGGGCTTTGCTGACAATAATTACATCTGAATCAGAGAGGGGGGCTTTATTACAGTGACGAGTGGTGCACGCTGGCTTTCAGAATGCCATTTTAAGGAATGATGCTTGGCTGTGACATTTTACTGATGCCTGCCTCACCAATAATGGAGAACGGAGCAAATTAGTTTCATCTCACAAGCGACGATTACAAGCCCATTCATTCCCAGAAACTCGACTGTACCATAACCCTGTTCTGGCAAATGGATTTTTTTTTTTACCACAAGTGCAGTAAATGTGCGACTTTCTTTTAGTGTGAGCAAGTGGCATGCAGAGACCACTGGAATCTTCACACCCATTTGCTAGACTTGGTATTTATAATGAATTCACTTTCAGGATTTACTGTATGTGCAGTAATTATATATACACTGATAGATAGATAGATAGATAGATAGATAGATAGATAGATAGATAGATAGATAGATAGATAAGGCACTATATAATAGATAGATAGATAGATAGATAGATAGATAAGGCACTATATAATAGATAGATAGATAGATAGATAGATAGATAGATAGATAGATAGATAGATAGATAAGGCACTATATAATAGATAGATAGATAGATAGATAGATAGATAGATAGATAGATAGATAGATAGATAGGAAAGGTACTCTATTATAGATAGATAGATAGATAGATAGATAGATAGATAGATAGATAGATAGATAGATAGATAGATAGGAAAGGTACTCTATTATAGATAGATAGATAGATAGATAGATAGATATATAGATAGATAGATAGATAGATAGATAGATAGATAGATAGGAAAGGTACTCTATGATAGATAGATAGATAGATAGATAGATAGATAGATAGATAGATAGATAGATAGATAGATAGATAGATAGATAGATAGATAGATAGTGCCCAAGGTTCAAATCGTGAGCAGGCTCTGCCACTTGGTACTTTAATGTCCCTCCATATCCATCTAAACTGGTCACAGGTCGCCTCCTATTGGAACAAATGAACCCGGTAAGTGAGAGAGTGAGTCTCTCATTTCTGGATGCTCTGCAGTGCTTTTGAAACCTTTAAGCGCGACATGAATCTTAGCAAAACGAAGACACCTCATTCCAGCTGTTTGTCATTTTCAATTCACACATTTAGGTACAACAAATATTTTTATTTCCAAGCAAAACATGTCAGGCCCATCACTTTAGCTCTTCAGCCTTCGCTGACAACAAGATGCGCACCCTGCTATTGTCAGCGAGTTCACGCCAGTTGTTGATCTTCGAGCCTGAAAAAGTTCTGCAGGATACAAGCCAAAGGAGCCACTTCACCCTGTAATTTGGATTTTCTAATTGCTGCTGACATCAGTCTTTATTTTCAGCTTCAAAGGAAGCATCTGTTGATTATCCATCAGGAGAGACTGGCACACTCTTTCCTGTAACTGTTTCGGTGCTCTGTGATTTTACACATCGATTGAGTCATCAGGCACCCAGTCGGATTTCTGTAATTTCTCACAGGAGCTCATCTATCCCCATTCATTTAATGGCCGGACTGTAAAAACATCTAAATGACCAATAATACGTTAAATCAGGCTTTGTGGCGGCTCGCTGATTTACTTTATTATGAGTCTCTCTGTGCGTACCATATTGACGTAATAAATAAATGAAGAAGTCTGGTATGGCAGATTTAAAGACGTGTTTAATGCATAAATATGAAACAAAATAAGGAAGCGTGATTGAAATACAGCTGAAAGCAATTCAAGGATATTTTTAGGAATGTGAGCAGCAAATCACACCAAGGAGGGCTGCTCATCGTCCAGCCTAAAGCTAAAGACATTCTGAGCCAAAATGTGAAGAAACAACAACAGGAAAAATAGTCAACAGGCTCGAGCGATACCTGAGCGACTACCTGACTGAAGAGACTTTACTTGGTGCAAATAAACGTCACAATCATCTGACAGTCACCAGTTCAGCTCTGTAACTGGAAAAGCATTGGCCACGATGGCACGGGATTATAACACTTTATGTGGGCACCTCAGTCATATATGACTTTGGAAGGAAGAACGACAAACCTCCATCAGTTCATTGGCATGGGCACAGCATGCTGGACCTGCTTTACTGAAATGTTAAGGGCACCCTTACATGTAAACCTGCAACATCACTGGACAGATCTGATCACAATCGGACCCCTCGTATGCCCACCTATAAGCCTGTCATGAGATGACAGCAGCTCTCGTATCACTTAGGCAGGACGGACAGACAGACAGACAGACAGATAGATAGATAGATAGATAGATAGATAGATAGATAGATAGATAGATAGATAGATAGATAGATAGATAGATAGATAGATAGATAGATAGATGGGGAGTTCAAAGGTGAAGGAGTTGAGGGTTTGCCTTCTTTTGTTGTTCAAAAAGTCTCAAATGTTTATCAGTAATTCTTTATGGTAATAAAGAAGTTGTGAATTTTCGAAGTGTAACCGCGGAGAGGTTGTTTTTTCCATATAACACATGATTACTGAATGCTCATATTTTTGTTCTTTTATTTGTAATTTTAGACTGATTATTTGATTGCCACCCAGCTTACAAACTGTGCCTCTAACATATAAAATCATTCCCAATTTGATTACCATGTTTGGCGCTTCTGTAAGTAGGTAGCTGTGCCTACCTTAACGGATCAAGCAATTCAGTTTAATCAACTGGTTCAAACTGGTTCTTATCTCATCAAAGTCCTCCAGTGCTCTATGCGTTCTGTTTTGTGGTGGAGTCACATCACAATCCCTCGCAGGTCGCACATTTTGAAATCCGCCTGTACTGTGGTTTCTCTATAAACTAAGACCCTTCCTCCAGGTAGATGCCAATGTCGCATTACACACAGGACTTGTTATTTTCAATGTACAACATTCCAACGCCTTTGAATTGCCATTGCATTGCTGTCCAGGCTTCTGTGCTATGCAGTGCAGCACTGTGTGAGCCGTCACAATACCGCTGGCCTCTGTGATGCTGTGCAGCATCGTGTCACTGTGACGATGTGGGTTCTGCTCCATGCGCCCATCTGCTGTTCGGGAGCCCTTGAACCCAACACCGTCGATAGATATTACCGAGGTGAGCTAGACAGTGGAGGCAACAACATAGCAAGGGGATGGTTCAAAAAGTGCAAAGTGCCTTTATTTAAAATAGTCAAACAAAAACAAAGTGCAACAGTGCATTGTTCACAGTTCAATAAATAATCCATAAAAACAAACGTGGAGGTTAAAATCAATAAATAGAAAATCTTCTTAAAACAACGAGGTTAAAACATTCACCAGGAAGCAGTCTTTAAAATCAATAACAAGTCCGGTCACGACAAGATTTTCACTCATCCACAAATTAGGCTTATGTACCAAGACGCCAGCCATCACACCCAGCATGACCCTTAGGTCATGATAAAATAAAGGAATTGGAGTTTGATCTGCCCACCAACATTAGTCAGACACATTTGAGCATCACATATTACTTGTATATGAATTGAATGAAAATACATTTACATCGTTGGAGGAGGATGATCAATCAACTGATTGACAACAGCAATAATGTCGATTTTCAGTATTCTCCAAATGCTACATCACTGTGTGGAAGAAAGACCTGACTATCTACTTCCGTATGTACTTGCCACAAAAACTCTACGGTTAGAACAAGTAAAGGATTTCGATATATTGCTGGAAGAGACGGCCCCGGGTTCGAAGGTACTCAATGAGCTACTGGAGAAGAACCAATGGCCGGGCCAAGTATGAGCATGGTCTGCAACGCACCAGGATCAAAGCCGCAAGGACGTCCTGGAACCGAAGCTACTTGTAAGAAAGGGAGGATCAGAAAATGGAGAGACATCATTATACTTGGAACATGAAATGTCAGAACAATGATTCAAGGCAAACCCGACATTATCAAAGCCAAAATAGACAGAATCGAACTTGACTTACTGGGGATCAGTGAGCGCAAATGGACGCGGTCAGGACACTTTCAATCCGGCGATCACCGGCTTTACTTCTCCACCAATAACACCCAATGAAGAAATGGTGTGGCATTCATTCTCAACCAACGGCTATCCAGCACTGTTCCGAAGTACACCGAGTAATTTCAATACGCCTACAGGGATTGCCAATATACATTACGATTTTGCATGATTGGCAGAACAGAGGGAACAAGGCGACGAGGAAGGCTTTACACCATTACAGCAACAACAAGGAGGACTTTGACGGAACTTAATCAACTAGCGCAAGATCGATCTTCCTACAGATCGTTTATCCATCGAGTCGCTATGGTTCAGGATCGAACCGATGGCCTTTAACTAACTAACATTAATACAGTGCAGACCAGCAGTATTTTCATAGGAGGTTTTGAGCCTGAGGATACAGATGTAAACTTAACAATACATTTCCAATGAACGTTTATTAAAGTTTATTTTTACAAAGAGTACCACAAACAAATGGAGTCAGACGACGTCACCATTTGTATCCAGCAGGGGGTGCTAGCTCCCTTGTTGGAATGAGTTCTTTTTTAATTGCGGCGTGTTATGTAACCCGAAACTATATAGATATGAAATTAAAAGGTGATACCCCTCCCTTAGTGATTTGGCGCTAAGAAATCACATAGGAGAAATGACTTCACTTTGTTTAATGATGGCGATTAAATGCAACTTGACATCAGGTCTTCAAGTTATCTTTTCTTTCAGTTCTTCTTTATTAAGAGTCGTGGAAAGCAGAGAGGTACAGACGCTGCCACAGCCGGCTAATCTGCACAACGATCTACAGATGTTTTTATACCCCTTTATCTCATGATTTATAAGACAGGAAATATCCTAGCATTCACATTTTAAAAGTTAAGCAATATCTAAGCTAAACAAGTTTTATTTATATCCCCAAGTCAGACACCTTACGTCTACACATTGTAGCCATTATGACCTTTTCACCCCGAGCCATTTACTTTGAGGAACTTAACAGAAAAACAGCTTAGGACATCATTATGTAGCAACATATTTTTGTTAGTTCATAAATCAAACTCTCTCTACTAGCAAAGTTAAAAGTATTGCTTATGAAACTCATTTACTTAAACACACAGGGCACAAGGCACCAAGGAAAACATTCTTCTTGTACAGCTGCATAACAGATGAAGGAAGCCATGACAAGAACCGAGTTCGGGAGTGGGGGCCCGATGTGTAGAGTCTGCAATTTTCGTCGCTGTGTTGGAAGGCTTTTCAGGATCGGATGACGTTTTCTCCCATCCGTCCGTCAGCTTCAAAGGTGTGCCGGGCAATGTTCCAAGGCTTTATACTCTTTCTTCACTTGCAGGACCCCACTTAGGTCAGTCATGCATTTCCAAAGAAGGCACAGAGGATACAGTTTCATGCTGACGTTGACACACAGAAATGCCCATTTCGCAGTTGTCCCTGTCTTGTCTTCTAATGCTTGCCTAGCAGTTCTTATATGGTGAACTCCTGTGTACTAAATCTGGCTTTGTATTAGCTGTGCATGTGAGTAGAAAGAAAAGTGGATTTATAAAATATATGTACAGAGCACAGTGACTTAATAAACATACACCCTTATTAGAGACAGTAGGACTTTAGGGATGTTCACAACTGAACTTGGCGAACAGGATCTGAATCGCCTGCATCCATCACTAAGGTTCAGTTTTAGCTAATAGAAATACGAGAAAGGGAGCTTATGAGTGTGGACGCCTTTCATTCTTAATGGCTATTTACAATTATTGAAACCATGCAGAATTTCATCACAAATCATCACTGATTGTCCCTAATTCCTCAATGAAAGATTTGGAGCAAACATATGGAATGAATTATTTGAAAGTACATACATTCAACTTCCAGAAATATGCTCTTCTGGTGTCCGCCAATACTGCTGACAGCCTCGCAGTCGTATCGCCCCCAGTCAGCAAGCATCACCCTCGAGATGATCAGTGTGGATTTCCCGCTGTGTCCTTGCACCTCAATTCGACTATCAGGACTCTGGGAAGACAAAACAAGAGACATACATAAAATGATATAAGAAAAGCAAGCACATGTAGATACAAAAGCAATAGAATTTTAAATTACACATTCATACATGAGGCTGTGGCCATTGACAATATGGATTTTAATTATAGGCACAGTTGTCTGTATTGAAGAAGCATTTTTTTTTCCTTTGGTTCTTCTCTAGGTCCTCCCGATTCCTCAAAGATGTTGTGGTCAGATGATTCCAAACTTGTGAGTGGACACTGTGATGCTTCCAGGATGGGTTTTGCCCCTCAGCCCCCAAATATGACCATGGAATGGATTAAGAAGGTTTGAGAACATTAAGTTACTGCATGTTACATTACCATCGTGATTTGCCCAGCTTACAAATTTCAAAACTGAGGCCTTGCAGCATTCAAGGGGGTCTTTCTGGATTTTCCATAATTCACTGTGAACACTTGAACCCTTTCTTATGATGAATTTTGAACTTGGCATTGACAGCTTTGGGAAGTGTCCCTATTATTGTGCCTCATGCACTCTCTCATTTAAACAGTATCTTTGTAAATTAGACATTGTCACACACGTGCAGTTAGGAGGAATCTGAATTGACAAAGTGGAGAAAATTATCCACCAGTCCAGGGGGTGGCGGGGTGTGCTAAACCTTCATGTGTTGTCTCTTCAGGCCAAATAGGGGAAAACCTGCCTACTTTAACAACAACAACAATGTCACTTCCGGTTTCCGGTGCCAAGCATGACATCACTTCCGGTGCCAAGCTTGACATTACTTTCGGCTCTAAGCATGATGTCACTTCCAGTTCCAGCGCCAAGAAAAATGTCACTTCTGGTTTCTGGCCTCAGCTAACATCACTTCCGACCTCACCCTTTAAAACTGCCATCTTCTCCACCACCAAATCAGTTCAAACAGTTGTTACTTCCGGTTCCGGGGCCAAGCATGACATCACTTCCAGTGCCAAGAATGACATCACTTTTGGCACCGAGCGTGACGTTACTTCCGGTTATGTTGCAAAGCATGACATCACTTCCGACGCAAAGCATGACATCACTTCCAGTGCCAAGCATGACATCACTTTCGGCACCAAGCATGATGTTACTTCTAGTTCCGGCCCCAAGCATGACATCATTTCTGGTGCCAAGCATGACATCACTTTCGGCACTAAGCATGATGTTACTTCTAGTTCCGGCGCCAAGCATGACATCACTTCTGGTTTCCGGCCTCAGATGACATCACTTCCGACCTCACCCTTTAAAACAGCCATCTTCTCCACCACCAAATTAGTTCAAAAAGTTGTTACTTCTGGTTTCGGTGCAAAGCATGACATCACTTTTGGCACTTAGCATGATATTACTTCTAGTTCCAGTGCCAAGCATGACATCACTTCTGGTGCCCAGCATGACATCACTTTCGGCACTAAGCATGACGCTGCTTACAGTTCCGGCGCCAAGAAAGATGTCAGCCTCCCCCTTTAAAGCCGTCATCTTCTCCACCACAACATCAGCTCAGTCTGGAACTTACTCCATGCACATCAGTGCTTATTTCAAATCCCTTCTTGCAGCCAGGGACAATATCCGGGTGGCTGCCCCAAACCTTTCCAGTGTGTTGAGACTGATTCTTTTACAACATGTAGACTTCATAACAGGTTTGTTTTTATTTATTTATTTTCATTTTGAAAGAATCCCCAGACTTAGTTGGCTGTCGTGCTGGCAAATTGCAGACCCCACTTTCGTGGTTTTGCTGTTTTGCATGCATGAAGATGATTAGTTGCCCAGTCTGTCAGCCCGTGTAAAATGCAGAGTGACTTCTATTTCATTTTTTAATCTTCTCCAGCAGAGTAAATGCAACGGAATAAATCAAATCATTGTGGATAGTTTCCGACATGAGAGTAAATATTTTAAAGTGCTTAGTGTGAGTTCCAATTTATCATAATAAGCAATTACTGTTTCACTGCATACGCTCTAAAGATAATTCTGGCACTTAAGGAGGCTGCTCTATTTAAAAGTTAAAAGCAAGTTGGACTTGCCTTCCGGAGTTTGAGCTGCTTCTTCATATTTCATTTCTTCAAACTGTTTCTGACTTTGTGTGACAGTTTGGTGGAGTATTTCATTGCTCAGACACTTTCATTTATTTATTCATTCCTTCACGCTGCATATTTCCTGGTGAGAGTCGGCTCAGGTCAAGTTAGATCAGGACATCTTCCCCTTCCACATTCTAACACTTCCCGGGGAAGTTACAGAAGCCCCACTGGCCAGCTGTAAAAGATGTAAACCCTACAGTGCATCCTGGGTCTCGGTGGGCTGCGCACTTTGCAGAGAACTGTCATTATATCTGCACGTCCTCACCTGACTCCTTTCAATCTGCACAGACAGCACGTCGACTCTGCTGCATTGCTGATCCCCTCGTCCTGATTAAATATGAAGTGAGGTCCCTGCACCATCACAGGCTTCAGCCTGCTAAGACTCTTCATTGGAATAAGAAGGTTTCAGAGTTACGTTAATTATGTGGCCAGCAGATGAATGCACCAAAAATCTGGTGGTATCACCTGTCTGAAATGTTCACTGCTCCCAAACAGCTATCTGATCCACAGAACTCTCTAGAAGCACCCTACCTGGTCCACAGCTTTCTGGAGAGCACTGGGCTATATGTGAATATGCGAGGAATGTCCAGGATATGGTATGTATGAGGGAGAAAAACAGAAAGGACTGATTTGGAGAAGGCTTATGATAGAGTGACACGTCAAAGGGTCTGGGGGTGAATAAGGGAGTAAAGGAGGACCAGAGAAGAATAGGAGAATAATCCAGGAGAGAGTGAGGACTCGGGTTGGGGTAACAGACAAGGCCCCAGTTAGAGTGGGTCCACACCAGGTCTTCTAATCTGGTTGTGGGATAAAACACCAGTCCCCCTGGTGCTGTCATTGTGCTGATGACATTGTGTTGTGTAGCACCAGAAAAGAGGAAGTGGAGAGGACATTGGAAGAATGGTGAAGGGCTTTGGCAGATAAAGGACTGAAGAAACATAGGAAGAGGACAGAATATGTGAGGGTTAATGATGATCAAGATTCAGAAGTTAGCCTGCAGGGAGAACTGTTGAGAAGAGTCAATACATTTAAACATCTAAGATCAGTGGTAGGCCGAGATGGAGAATTATATGCAGAGATAACCCATATAGTGCAGTGTGGAAGGAACAACTGGAAGAAGGTATCAAGAGTATCATGTGACCAAAGAGTTAAAGCAAGGCTTTTTAAGACAGTGTAAGAGCAGCAATGATGTATGGAGCTGAGACACAGGCAGGAGAAGAAGTTGGATGTGGCAGAAATGAGAAAGTCCACATGGATGTGTGGAGTTAGAAGAAAGGACAGAGTAAGAAATGAGACAATCAGAGGTACAACAAAAGTGGGAGAGACATCTAAGAAAGTGCAGGAAAGTAGGCTGAAGTGCAATGGAGATGTGATGAGGAGAGACAATGACGATGTGGGCCAAAGAGTGATGGGAATGGAAGTGCAAGTGAAAAGAAAGCGAGAAAGGCCAAAGTGGAGGTGGATGGATAAAGTAAAAGAAGATCTGAAGAGAAAGGTCTGATAAGGGAGAAGGTGCAGGACCGAGCTGTTTGGAGAAGATGGATCAGGGACATCAACCCCACATAGAAGTGGGAAAACATGAATATGAAGCAGAAGAAGACGACGACCCCATGATGTGGGTGACTCCTTAGTAGTAGTGGGAGAAGGATGAAGAGGGTCTCATTTACAGAGTACAGCAAACTTCTTACTTGCATTTCTGACCACAATGCACCACATACCCTGGCACTATGATAAAATATTATATTAAGTCTATCTATCTATCTATCTATCTATCTATCTATCTATCTATCTATCTATCTATCTATCTATATATATATATATATATATATATATATATATATATATAATTTTATTACATTTTTATATAAATATGCTGGCATTATAAATATATGGGTTATCCATTCTGAGTGCTCAAAATAGAGAGACTCGAACATTTGTCATGAAAAGGCTAAAGTGTTGCAGTCTGAAGTGAAACATATTTTAAATATTTTAAAACATAAAGAGACTGCCCTGTTATGTTATGTTGTTACAGAATTCTGATCCATGTCTTGATATTATACACATATTGAAAAACAGTGCATTAATGTGATTTTAAGAAAGTAACAAATAAAAACAGCAAAACATGTTTGTAAGATTCAGCCATATTACAAGGTGACTAGCTGTGCACTTCTCTTCACTCCCCATGTTCCACCAACGCACCCTTCAGGGCAGAGGTGTGGATTCACCTCAGAAAGTCATCACCAGTCTGGCCATTCTCCTCTGACCTTTGACATCAACAAAGCCCTGAGTTCTGCCGCTCACTGGAAATTTTCCCTTTTTCAGACCATTCTCTGTAAACCCTACAGATGGCGGCTGTGTGTGAAAATCCCAGCAGATCAACAATTTGTGAAATACTCAGAGCAGCCTGTCTGACGCCAACAACCAGGCCACATTCAGAGTCACGTCAACCCTCTTTCAATTCCTCATTCTGATGGTCAGTTTGAACTTCGGCAGATCGTCTTGACAGGCTGAAGTGCATTGAGTTGCTGCCATTTGATTGGCTAATGAGATATTTGTGTTAACAAGCAGTTGGACAGGTGAACCTAATAAAGTGGCTGGTGAGGGTATATAGGTTAATGTACTTAATTCTATATTATCATACAGTACAATCAATTGTATTATATTATTAAATCTTCTGTTGAGTGATTTACGGTAGTCTCATTTAAGGGAAATTTATATGGACATACTGTATTGGATGGAACATTCCTTAATGATTCTTATTAATTCATTACCATTTTTTTTTACTTTATGGACACAGAATTTTTATATATATTTTACATATATAATTTATATATATATATATATATATATATATATATATATATATATATATATATATATATATATATATATATATATATATATACGTGTTGTGTACTTTATTATTATTATTTGACAGGAAAACTATGCAACATTGTGGAATATGGCCTGCCTTTCATCTCGGCCAATACCCCCGGGCCGCCAGGTGGAGCCCTGCAAGCAACACAGAGGTGCCCCGAGTTCCTGCAGGGCATCATGGAAAATGGAATTTTACATCACAGCCCTGCCGGATACCATGGGGACCTCCAGGGGATGCTGCAGGAAAGCACAGAGACTTTGGTTTCACCTATAACCCGGATGTTTGTCTTAGTCAAGGCGACAGATGGAATGACGTACTTCCAGGATGAAGAAGAGGACTTTTGAGCTGACCTGGAAGTGATAGGAAGGCATGTGACTGAAGGACAGTGGGAAATCCCCAGACGGCGAGCTGAGCTGGATGGAAGGGTGGCAACACACCTGGGAGTGGTGGAGTGATTATTATTGATTATTAATTGTGTATTGCCAAGAGTTTATGAGTATTATGGAGTGAAGGGTGCATTGTGCACATTATTTTGTTAATAAAGTCAACTATTTTTACCTGGTGTCTGACATATTTTCCGAGGGTTCAAGAGGACGAGAGCGCCCTCTATCTGTCACTATATATATATATATATATATATATATATATATATATATATATATATATATACTAATAAAAGGCAAAGCCCTCACTCACTCACTCACTCACTCACTCACTCACTGACTCACTCACTCACTCACTCACTCACTCACTGACTCATCACTAATTCTCCAACTTCCCGTGTGGGTGGAAGGCTGAAATTTGGCAGGTTCATTCCTTACAGCTTCCTTACAAAAGTTGGGCAGGTTTCATTTCGAAATTCTACGCGTAATGGTCATAACTGGAAGCTGTTTTCTCCATTTACTGTAATGGAGATGAGCTTGAACGCCGTGGGGGCGGAGTTTCGTGTGACATCATCACGCCTCACACGTAATCACGCAGTACGTAGAAAATCAGGAAGACCTCCAAAAAGCGCTGAAGAAAACATGCATTATATAATTGAGAAGGCAGCGAAACAATAAGAAGCGGCGAGTGACATATACAACCATATTCATGAGTTCTGCTACTGAAACAAAGCACGATGTAAACCTACACTTTAAATTAAGTTCATAGACAGGCTGCCGCTGGCGTTTGTAATTTAGTGCCTGCCCATATAAGGCCGTCCGTCAGCGGCAATCCAATAGCAAACTCCCACTAAATATTCACGGGTGAAGGACTGTGCTTATGGAGAGGAAGATGAGATGGTCAGGGTGGTGTTTGACACAAACTCAGCGAAACTGCGAAAGAAAGTTTTAAGTGCCAGGACTAAGGTAACATTAAATACAGCCATGGACATAGCAGGAGATGGCACCAGCACAGCTGGGAACCTTCGATGCATGTACACCGAGTGGCTCACGTAAACTGACGCAGTGCACAGATAAAAGGCAACAGTTCCAAAGAGCGCTGAACAAAACCGAATTACACAATTGAAAAGGCAGCAAAAATATGAAGCGTCTGATACATACAAGCATATTCATAAATGCAGCTACTGTGGAAACAAAGCACACGGTGGAAAAAGTCAATGTCCCGCTAAAGGAAGACAGTGTAAAAAACCTGTGCATGCAGTGTGTCAGGTCTCAGATAAAGAAGAAGACGAGCTGTTTATTGATGCAGTAAGAAACGAATCGATGAATGAAACCTGTCATCTTTACAACGATTGACAAACACGGAATGTAACTTGAACACAACACATCCTACAAATACGACCCTGATTGAAAGAAATAATGATAATCAAATCATTGATGACAGCATCATGCCATCATAAAGCCATACTCAGTGTATTCATTAGATGAACGGTAAAAAAGTAAGAGCGAGGGGAGGATGACTCATTGAGGCATGCAGGCTGTAGTGCGCGTCAACTCTATCTGAATTGCGCGATCACATTTGAAAAAATATATCTTTTCAAGTTCTATTTAGTCCATATGTGTCAAACTCAAGGGCCGCAGGCCACATCCGCCCAGCGTGTAATTATATCCGCCCCGAGATCATTTTATATACTGTATTATTGTTATTAAAGCCGGGTATATGAAGCGCTGGTAACACAATAAACTACAGATCCCATAATGCAGCGTTTCAGCTGCCTTGCAACTTTACGCGTTAATCAAGTCTAGCTTATGATGCTGCAAGTTATTGCGAAGCTAGCTCACACGATGCTGAAGAGAAAAGTTGATTCTGAAAATAGAGCCTTTAAAAACCGATGGGAGGCTGAGTATATGTTTACTGAACCCGTGTGTCTCATTTGTGGAGCTAATGTGGCTGTAATTACAGAATTTAATCTAAGACGGCACTATGAGACAAAACATCAGGGAGTTCTGTGTTGTGGAGATTCTCAGGATGGATTGCAGGTGCTCATCAGTGAGGCTGAAAGACCTGAATGCAATGCAGAAGATACAGAAAGCAGAAGAATTAAATAAGAATCTGACACTTCAGCGGACGTTTTTACCCGTGCACAATCACAAAGTGATTTCAAGTGAAACTGCTTTTATGGGAGACACAAATGCACCAGTGCACCTTGCCTCACCTTCCCTGTTGCCAAGTAATGTTAAACCAAGTCGTCACTACGGTGTTCCCAAATACGCACTTTGCTGATAAACTGAGCGCACTGAGTTTGCACGGCGCTTTGGTGACTTCGAAGAACAAAAAAAGTCCGTCTACATGCGGCTCGAACCTTGTGCATGTTTGGTAGCACATATCTGTGTGAGAAGCTCTTCTCAGTGATAAAGACTAACAAAACAGCACACAGGAGTCGCCTCACTGATGAGCACCTGCAATCCATCCTGAGAATCTCCACAACACAGAACCTCACACCAAACATAAACGAACCTGTGGCCAAAAAAAGATGCCAGGCGTCCAGCTCTAAAATGACATATGAGCAAAGACAACTGAATGATTTGATTTGTTATTGCTGAAAGGAACACATTTTATTTATATTTCCAGGTTTTGTTATGCAGCATGTTCATATTTGAATTTGTATCATTTTGACAGGATATATTTTTATGGAGAGCAAAATCTTTTGGGATATTTAAAATCTAAGTTTATTTTTTATATAAATTTACATAAGAGTAAAGAAATTTGAATGTTTGTTCTTTTAAGTTATTTAAGGTTTGAGTTGATTTATTCACGAATAATATTCCTGTCTGTTTTTACCATTCCTACCAAAGATATTTCTGTCGACTAAATAAAAATTCCTTCTATTTAAAATTTAAATAGAACTTGAACAAATACGATAGTTCATAATATCCACGCAGACTTGCACGTAAGAGCGGGAGTTATCCGTTTTAACAAGCAGCGTATTGCACTGATACGAAATAGCTGTGTGTGTATATATGTAGATATGTATGTATATGTATATATATGTTTATATATGTGTGTGTGTATGAGTATATATATATATATATGTGTGTGTATGTATGTGTGTATGTATATGTATGTGTATATATGTAGATATATATATATATGTATGTATATATGTGTATGTGTATATATGTGTATATGTATAGATATGTATATATATATGTTTATGTGTGTGTGTGTGTAAATATATATATATATATTGTAGCAACCCGGCAGTCAGCTGGCGGAGTGGCATGTAGTGGGTAAATTATGTAAATAGTTGTGGGGAATTTATGGGAAATTTATGTGAAAGCTTATTGTTGTGTAAAGATTAACTAAGTTCGTAATTGTCTTTCCTGTTGTAAATGTTATATGTGTTTGTGCTCAGCCCGGTGGGGTGGGTTGGGATATCGCCGTCCGGGGTTGTAAAAATGTAAATAGATACCGCCGTTAAGAAATGTCGTTTTGCTGTTGACCTTGGCAGTGGTTAAGCGGATGAAATTGAGCTTTGTTTACTGTCTATCTGTGAATAAAAGGATACAACAGGACAGAGCTGTTTTTATTGCTAAGATTTTGTCTAAGCAATTAATGCCGAGACACTCGAAGTCGTGCGGTGTATGGGACACAAGTGCTCGCTACTTAAAGAGCTGGGTACAGCTGCGTGCATAACGCTGGCAATCCGCTAGCCGACAGCTTGGGAGAAGTGCACGGCAGAGTTCAGCTTTAAAAACTTCAAGACTCGACCACGGGTCGCTACAATATATATATTTATATATATATATATATATATATATATGACAGCAACACTCATCACTCACAACAGTGACAAAACAATTACATTGACAATCATGTTACGTTATTTTCAAAATGTTTCCTTTTCTTTTTCATTGCTTCTTCAACACACTACTTCTCCGCTGCGAAGCGCGGGTATTTTGCTAGTATATATATATATTAATCCCTCAATATATTTTGTGCTTTGACTTTCACGGCTTCACTCTATCGCGGAATTTATATGTAAGCATATCTAAATATATAATGCAAATTTTTCACTGCTTCACGGGTTTCTGTGAACAATGGGTCTTTTTACTTCTTGTACATGCTTCCTCTGTTGGTTTGCCCAGTTGATTTCATACAAGGGACACTATTGGCGGATGGCTGAGAAGCTACCCAATCAGAGCACGCAGTTAAGTTCCTGTGTGCTGATTGGCTCAACGATGGAGCACCGAATTCGATTGCTGAAGTCTCGAATCGCTCATTCAGCATCAACATGTTTCACTGTGTAAAGAGTTAACTTTTGTGCTCTTTTGTGTTTATCTTTGTGCGTAGTCAAGCCCTTCGTTATGGCTCCAAAACGATCTGTCTATCATAATGGCTGTAACATATGTGACATCGGAGCTGCTCGATATCTTAAAAATACTATTTAGGTTTTATTGTATACTAGCAAAATACCCACGCTTCGCAGCGGAGAAGTAGTATATATATACACACACAGACACATATACAAACATATATATATATATATAAATATATATATATATATATATATATATCATCTATACACATATATATATACACAGTTATATATATATATATACACACATATACACACATACATATATATACATACTGTATATATACACACACAGATATATATACATACTGTATATACACATATACATATCTACATATATACTGTATATACACATTAATATATACAAATCTACATATATATATATTAGGGGTGGGACTCGATTAAAAAAATTAATCCAATTAATTAGAGGCTGTGTAAGAATTAATCTTGATTAATCGTATGTAATCGCACACGTAAATTTGCCCCAAATCGCAAATGTTTTTTTTTTTAATTTAAAAGTGTTTTAGTGGGCGACAGAATCAAATAATAGACATGGACATGAATATTGTAAACTGAAGCTGTTTTAATTTCTGAAAAAAAAAAGCCTTTAAACTGCATTTGAATTCAAAACAGAAACAAAAATATCATCCCTGGTTAAAATTGGGCAGACTTAAAAATAAAGTGGTAGTTTAAGTACTTTAAGTACATTTTCAGAATAGTATTGTCTTTAAATAATAATAACCAAAATTTCACCATAAAGTGCAGTTTTCTTCTTAAAAAAATAAGTCAGAAACATAAAAGGTAATTTGACCAGCTTAATCTTCAAACTCTGAGTAACATTAGCCAAAATTATTTTGTACATTAGGCTAAAACAGTGTGATCATTGAACATTTTGTAATTAGATGTATTTAGAATTACTAACGGTCACTGAAGTCCAATGATCCCCAGTAAGAGCCACAAAGTCCGCTTTCTGTAATGCATCTAATTTTGCTTGCTTTTCAGTGTGCACAAAACCATGCTTTTATCAAGGCTTCGGGAAGTCGAAATGATCAGTCGTAGGAACGCGCTTTATTCTGACTCTAACATTTTTGTAGCTGTGATGTGTGCATCAGTGTAATGGATGTACCAGGAAATCATGCATTGACAAAAGTTCCGTTTGCTTGGAATTGAAAGTGTGATTAAATCGTTATTTTTAAGCGTTATGGAGACATGCATCGAAGCTTCTCAGCTGTGCTTGTGCTAATAAAGGGAAACATTTTAAATATAACGTAACATGATTCTGCGTTAACCGAATATTGTTTCATACGTCCCAAACCAAGGAGATGCGAAGGTAAAATGAATCAGATAGCGCGCGTACATACTCATTGCATCCCCTCTCGGGAATCGAACCTCAAATGTCGGCATTAGAGGTGAAGACTCTACAATTGCGCCACAGCGTGTGGCTTGTCCGTGCGAGAGTATGTACTGTAGATCAGGGTATATATATACATTTAAATATATACCCGCGTATCGCAGTGGAGAAGTAGAAGTTATGAAAAAGAAAAGGGAACATTTTAAAAATAGCGTAACATGATTGTCAATATACAGTAATTGTTTTGTGAGTGTTACTGAGTGTTGCTGTCATCAAGGATTTGATTATCATTATTTCTTTCAATCAGGTTCGTATTTGTAGGATGTGTTGTGTTCAAGTTACATTCCGTGTTTGTCAATCGTTGTAAAGATGACAGGTTTCATTCATCGATTAGTTTCTTACTGCATCAATAAACAGCTCGTCTTCTTCTTTATCTGAGACCTGACACACTGCATGCACAGGTTTTTTACACTGTCTTCCTTTAGCGGGACATTGACTTTTTCCACCGTGTGCTTTGTTTCCGCAGTAGCTACACTTATGAATATGCTTGTATGTATCAGACACTTCATATTTTTTGCTGCCTTTTCAATTGTGTAATTCGGTTTTGTTCAGAGCTCTTTGGAACTGTTGCTTTTTATCTGTGCACTGCGTCAGTTCACGTGAGCCGTTCGGTGTACATGCATCGAAGGTTCCCAGCTGTGCTGGTGCCATCTCCTGCTATGTCCATGGCTGTATTTAATGTTACCTTAGTCCTGGCACTTAAAACTTTCTCTCGCAGTTTCGCAGAGTTTGTGTCAAACACCACCCTGACCATCTCATCTTCCTCTGCATAAGGACAGTCCTTCACCCGTGAATATTTAGTGGAGTTTGCTATTGGATTGCCGCTGACGGACGGCCTTATATGGGCAGGCACTAAATTACAAACGCCAGCGTAGCCTGTCTATGAACTTAATTTAAAGTGTAGGTTTACATCGTGCTTTGTTTCAGTAGCAGAACTCATGAATATGGTTGTATATGTCACTCGCTCGCTTCTTATTGTTTCGCTGCCTTCTCAATTATATAATGCATGTTTTCTTCAGCGCTTTTGGAGGTCTTTCTGATTTTCTACGTACTGCGTGATTACGTGTGGCGTGATGATGTCACACGAAACTCCGCCCCACGGCGTTGAAGCTCATCTCCATTACAGTAAATGGAGAAAAACAGCTTCCAGTTATGACCATTACGCGTAGAATTTCGATATAAAACCTGCCCAACTTTTGTAAGGAAGCTGTAAGGAATGAACCTGCCAAATTTCAGCCTTCCACCCACACGGGAAGTTGGAGAATTAGTGATGAGTGAGTGAGTGAGTGAGTGAGTGAGTGAGTGAGTGAGGGGTTTGCCTTTTATTAGTATAGATAAGCAATGTGTACATACAAAATTTCAACGAATCTTACCTAATACATTATCTGAGAGAATATGCTGTATAACTGTGTGGGAAATGTTGATAAGAGTATTGGAGAGTTTATAAGGGCTTAAAATATATAAAAATAACCATATGAACATATGGTTTTAACTTCACAGATTTTCACCTTTCATGGGGGTTGCGTTCCAGAGGGATCACTGTATATATATATAAAATATACCGATATATATAGTGTTGTTGTTGTCATATATATATATTTACACACACACACATAAACATATATATATATATATATATATATATATATATATATATATATATATACATATCATACACACACAGCTATTTCGTATCAGTGCAATACGCTGTTTGTTAAAACGGTTGACTCCCGCTCTTACGTGCAATAACAAATCAAATCATTCAGTTGTCTTTGCTCTTATGTCATTTTACAGCTGGACGCCTGGCATCTTTTTTTGGCCTCAGGTTCGTTTCTGTTTGCTGTGAGGTTCTGTGTTGTGGAGATTTTTAGGATGGATTGCAGGTGCTCATCAGTGAGGCGACTCCTGTGTGCTGTTTTGTTAGTCTTTATCACTGAGAAGAGCTTCTCACACAGATATGTGCTACCAAACATGCATGAGGTTCGAGCCGCATGTAGACGGACTTTTTTTGTTCTTCAAAGTCACCAAAGCGTCGTGCAAACTCAGTGCGCAATAACTCTAGCTTCGCAATAACTTGCAGCATCATAAGGTAGACTTGATTAACGCGGTAAGTGTTCGGCAAGGCAGCTGAAGCGCTGCATTATGGGATCTGTAGTTTATTGTGTTACCAGCGCTTCATATACCGGGCCATTAATAACAATAATACAGTATATAAAATGATCTCGGGCGGATATAATTACACGCTGGGCGGATGTGGCCTGCGCCCTTGAGTTTGACACATATGGACTAAATAGAACTTGAAAAGATATATTTTTCAAATGTGATCGCGCAATTCAGATAGAGTTGGCAGCTACAGCCTGCATGCCTCAATGAGTCATCCTCCCCTCGCTCTTACTTTTTTACCGTTCATCTAATGAATACACTGAGTATGGCTTTACCAAAACAATCATTGATGGCGAATAAAGTATCCATTATTCGAGTATGTAGAGCGGGATATATATATATATACATATATATATACCCGCGTATCAGCGAGAAGTAGTGTGTTAAAAAAGGTAGAAAAAGAAAAGGGAACATTTTAAAAATAACGTAACATGAGTGTCAATATACAGTATTTGTTTTGTGAGTGTTACTGAGTGTTGCTGTCATCAAGGATTTGATTATCATTATTTCTTTCAATCAGGGTCGTATTTGTAGGATGTGTTGTGTTCAAGTTACATTCCGTGTTTGTCAATCGTTGTAAAGATGACAGGTTTCATTCATCGATTCGTTTCTTACTGCATCAATAAACAGCTCGTCTTCTTCTTTATCTGAGACCTGACACACTGCATGCACGTTTTTTACACTGTCTTCCTTTAGCGGGACATTGACTTTTCCACCGTGTGCTTTGTTTCCGCAGTAGCTGGATTTATGAATATGCTTATCAGGCGCTTCATATTTTTGCTGCCTTTTCAATTGTGTAATTCGGTTTTGTTCAGCGCTCTTTGGAACTGTTGCTTTTATCTGTGCACTGCGTCAGTTCACGTGAGCCGTTCGGTGTACATGCATCGAAGGTTCCCAGCTGTGCTGGTGCCATCTCGTGCTATGTCCATGGCTGTATTTAATGTTACCTTAGTCCTGGCACTTAAAACTTTCTCTCGCAGTTTCGCTGAGTTTGTGTCAAACACCACCCTGACCATCTCATCTTTCTCTCCATAAGCACAGTCCTTAACCCGTGAATATTTAGTGGGAGTTTGCTATTGGATTGCCGCTGACGGACGGCCTTATATGGGTGGGCACTAAATTACAAGCGCCAGCGCAGCCTGTCTATGAACTTAATTTAAAGTGTAGGTTTACATCGTGCTTTGTTTCCGAAGTAGCAGAACTCATGAATATGGTTGTATATGTCACTCGCTCGCTTCTTATTGTTTCGCTGCCTTCTCAATTATATAATGCATGTTTTCTTAAGCGCTTTTTTGAGGTCTTCCTGGTTTTCTATGTGCTGTGTGATTACGTGGGAGGCGTGATGATGTCACACGAAACTCCGCCCCCACGGCGTTGAAGCTCATCTCCATTACAGTAAATGGAGAAAAACTGCTTCCAGTTAGGACCATTACGCGTAGAATTTCGATATAAAACCTGCCCAACTTTTGTAAGGAAGCTGTAAGGAATGAACCTGCCAAATTTCAGCCTTCCACCCACACGGGAAGTTGGAGAATTAGTGATGAGTCAGTGAGTGAGTGAGTGAGTGAGTCAGTGAGTCAGTGAGTGAGTGAGTGAGTGAGTGAGTGAGTGAGTGAGGGGTTTGCCTTTTATTAGTATAGATATATATATATATATATATATATGATGACAGTGTGGCATCAGTCTCTGCCACATCTTGTATTCATCTCTGAGGGTACATGGCTTCTTTCAAGAACCTCAGTCACAGCAGCTCACATCTCCTGTGACACTGAAGCAGTTAAATGGCAGGACATTCATGTTCATAAAGTGAAAAATAAAAGCAGCTGAACCTGTGTAGAAATGCATGAATGATGGCTCAGAGACGCTTTATGCTACAGTGACTAAACGTGTACTCAGTTTCTCTGTTACACTAAAAACAACCTCATGTCTGCATTATCCAAAGATTTTAATGATTTAGTATTTCTCTGACACTGTAATGTATTGGTAGAGCGCTACAATGATCTGATACGTACACGTCAAATCCTGTTAGAGCGAATACCAAAGTAAGGAAAATTTCACGATAACAAATACTGTTTGTGGGCATGTACAAGCGTTCATAAAACATCATGTTTAATGGATTTCAATTTAACAATATCTAAATTTCAGTATAACAAACATGAAAAAATTTACATCTAACATCTCATTTTCACTGTGAGTTCAAACCTGTATTACTATTAAAAAAAAGTTATATCTAATGTCTTGTTTTTAAAGAAAATATTTTTTGCCGTTTAAGAAGCGTTGTTTATTTACACAGGTATTGTCAAACTTGGGTCATAGAGTTTCATGAGAGACAGTAAGGTGAGTCCAGGTTTTCAAGTAAAATACAGCTACTTTATTACTGTTGTCACACATGTGCAATTAAGGGGCAGCCAGAAGGACCAATGGAGTGCGGACAGAGTTATAAGATGGTGTACTAATATTTCTCTCTTTTTTTCAGCAGAAAGACAGAAGAACAGACGATTCCCGATACGTGAAGTCTCCACTAAAAAACGCTAACGGACAAGGAAGAACTTCTGCATTCCAGCCATCCCCACATGATGACTTCAACCTGGTCGCCCTCTGATGACATCATCTCCATCACATCCTGTCCACATCATCTCATCTCTACACCAATTTCTGGTCCGTCTGCCATTAACACCAGCCACCTTTCTAGTATCATTGCCGAAAGTATATACTAATTCTTACAATCTGTACAGACAAAGCAAATATTCTGGTTCACCTATAGTATATGGGGATGGTTCCCCAACCCTTAATCTGTTTCTCTGGTCTCTTTTTCACACTATATAGAGAAGGCAGGAACAGTCTCAAGACTCTCAGAGAGCAACTTCTCCCAACCATTCAAGAACAGTTTGGTGACCAACAATGAACAATCCAGCATGATGGAGCACTGAACCATAAGGCAAAAGTGAGAACTAAGTGGCTTGAGGAACAAAACATCGAAATTTGGGGTCACCCAGCCCTTAATCCTATTGAGAACTTGTGGTCAGTCCTCAAGAGACAGGTGGACAAACAAAAACCCACCAATTCTGATCAACACCAAGCATTGATTCTGCAACAATGGGCTGCCATCAGTCAAGATTTGGCCCAGAAGTTGATGGACAGACAGCATGGCAGGGCGAATTGCAGAGGTCTGGAGAAAGAAAGAAGTGCCAACACTGCAAATATGGACTCTGTGCATAAACTTAATATAATTGTCAGCAGAAGCCTTTGAAACTTAGGAAATGGTTGTAATTCTACTTCAGTATACCACATAAACATCTGACAAAAAGATCTAAAAACACTGAAGCAGCAAACGTTGTGAAAACCAGCACTGGTGTCATTCCCAGAACTTTTGGCTACGACTGTCTGTATATGACAGCATCTTCAGATGCATGATATTGCAAAATGATATTAAAATGATTGTATTGTAAGTCTTCTGATAATACACATAAATCCAATTCTATGATTGCTTTTATTTTTAAATATTACTCACTGTTACAAAATACAAACAAAACTGTCATTGATGAAGAGACTAGAAAATTTGAAAATGCCACCAAGCCCGCAGACACACCTGAATGTTATGCCTTTCTTCCATACATTTTATTTTACTTGCTATTAAAAAATCATTCAAAGTTGATTTAGAATTGCCACAAATCACAACTCGGTAGTCGAAAAGCAGAGTCACCTGTCTCATCACATTCTGGACTTGCAAAAACGAACCTTTCTTTTATTACCGCGCTTATTTTAACTTCATCTGTTTGTTGTCTGGTACAAATCTTGTAATCGATATTTAACTCACTTCCTATTATCCAAATGACTTGAAATTTTGCACACTTACTCATTACCGGTGACAATACAAGAATCAATAATTAGTTTCACTAATCGATCAATTAATCCATGTTAATTA
The DNA here is from genome assembly GCF_016835505.1 of Polypterus senegalus. Classification (NCBI taxonomy): domain Eukaryota; kingdom Metazoa; phylum Chordata; class Cladistia; order Polypteriformes; family Polypteridae; genus Polypterus; species Polypterus senegalus. Next base: position 27,869,133 of record NC_053155.1, on the reverse strand, counting down.
TGAAATGAAATGTTCATATGAAGAATAGTTCAAGATTTCACCAATAGATGGCGCTAGTGATGGATATAAATATTTAAGGAAGTGGTAAAATATTGATTACAAAATTATACTAAAATAAACCCAAGATTAAAAAGTTGAAAATAATATATATATATATATATATATATATATATATATATATATATACATATATATATATATATATATATATATATATATATATATATATATATATATACATATACATATATATATATATATTTTTTTTTTTCTCTATCAGATAATGCAAAGAGTGATTCTGGGCTCATCAGAAGTACAAATTAGGGCGAAACACGTGTCGCGTACTCTTTGCATTATTTGACAGTAAAAAACCATTTCAACCATTCTATGATCTATGATCTGCTTCTCGCAACTGAAAGAGGGCACTGTGGTGGAGGTTGGCAGACTTGCTGACCAACCACAAGCGTTACCTGGTAGGTAACCACCCACACAATCAGATTGTGACTACGAATGCATCGAATATGTATATATATATATATATATACTTTTTAAAAACCATGCTTATATTAAGTTAAAAAGTGTCCTAACAAGTAAAAAATAAGTCTCTCATACATCACTCGTAAAATAACAGCGCGGACGCTTTTCATCAATCAACATTCAAAAAAACACTTATGAAAATCTTAGCAAAAACGCCCACCTTTTATTTTACGAGTGATGTATAAGATACTTATTTTTTACTTGTTAGTACACTTTTTAACTTAATATAATCATGGTTTTTAAAAAATACTTTATATATATATATTTACTAGTTACACAAATGTTTTTTCTGTCCACTTATTTGTAACCAGACGACATCAAGCACAAAGCAAGAATCAACACCAGAGCAAAGACGTTAGAGCTCAAGAAAGACAATGATAAGAAAGTGAGAGAGAGAAGAATAGAAAAGAAAGGAATAGGATGCGCCACCAGTGAGAAACTTTAAGCCACCTTTGCAAAAGCCAGCGACAGAAAGCTGGAATGATAAAAAAAATGATGTCAAGGCTTACTGTTTAGCAAATACTGTGAGCACCACAGCCAGGCTTCTGAGATGTCTGACCAACTGCTGCAGAGTGATAGAACTGTAAGCATCCATCACAGCCAGCAAAAGCTGCCATTCTTTGTCATTAAAGACAATGGAGTATAACTGCCATTTCTCTGAATGCTCATTTTATTCACCTCAGGCTTAGGCAGCAGCAGCAGATTTGAACACAGTCTCCGTCTTCTGTAGCCATTGACATGACACACAATTCATAAAACAGTCAGGCATAAGGAAAAATAAATATTAAGGTCACATGTTATTATATTTTTACTGTAACTTTAAACAGGGGGTAAAAATAAATGAGAAACTGCGTTCATTTATCCCGCAGGATATCCAGTGGTCAGCTGCTCCTGCCCACAGAGCTTGACTGGCATCCTGAACTGTAAAGATCAACTCGGCTCCTGTACACCTAATCCATCGGCCCTTTACTGACAGCTTTTTTTATTAATATTTATAATAGTTGTAGAAAAAGAAGAACAGTAACACTTTAGTTTAGGTAAAAAATGTACGTTTAAGTAGCAAGACCTTCACAAACATTTCTTTGGGCCATGCCAGTAGATGGCGCAGTTTGTTTTCACGTGTAATTCCTGGTGGCTTTTCTCTTGACTTCTGTTCTTGTTGTTTTTGTGTGTGTGACGCACGAAGGTTGTTTTCTTTCTGAATATTCGTCTGGGTGAGAATTCACTTCAGTACATAAGAGGTGTCACACACGTGCGAGTAGGGGGATGTTGTGTGGACCAAGTAAAGGTAATTTCACGCCAGGCCAGGGGAGGGTGGGGTGCACTAAACCTTCTCCTGTTATCTCTTCAGACCAGCCGCGGGAAAACCTATTTGAACCAAGAATGTCACTTCCGGTTCTGGCGCCAAGAACAATGTCACTTTCAGTTCAGGTGCCCAGAAGAACATCACTTTCGGTTCCACCGCATTGAAGAACGTCACTTCCTGTTCCGGCACCCAGGCTGATGCCAGGAAAACATCACTTCTGGTCACCCAACATCACTTCCGGATACCCTGCATCACTTCCTGTCTGACCACTTAAAACCGCCGTCTTTTCCAATGTTCATCAGTTCTGTCTTGGACTCCGTACTATCAACAACTCTGTTGATACTTAAAGAATCCTTTGCAGCTAGGAATATTATACGGGTGGCTGCCCCAAACCTTTTTTACGTGTGTCGAGTCTGTTCCTTTTACAGAGGGTACCTGCCAGATTTCATGACCATCCACTCAGCTCATTCGTGGTGTATGTAGTGTTGGCCTTCCTAATACGACACCCTCCATTAAAAACATGAAACTCGGTGAGGCCAATATATTTAAATTGCATAACAATGAAAAATACAAATTTTGTTGAAGTAGACATAGCTGTTCTTGAGCTACGTGCACTTTTATGTTGGTACGTACAACACCACTCACGACTTGTAAGAGCCATTTTCCTAGTTACATAAGATTCATAAATGTTTGACTAAATGTTAGTGCGTAATCTATGGGAGGTTCCTATAATGCCCATCAGTTCTGACTAAACATTATTCTCAGTTAGTGATCAGCCCTGCCATGTGTAAGGTCCATAACTAAAGTTTCTCAAGAAAAGCTAAGTTTAGAGAAGATACATTTTTCCTTTTTTTTTTGATTTTTAATCTTATCTGGATTATTTGCGCAGAATTTTCACTAAATATTTTTAAAACAAACTTTTGGACTTAAAGATTTCTTTCGGCGTGCGTTTTACCCGTACTTGATCTCGCCTTACACTTCTGCGGCTACACGACTTAAGGACCTCATTCTCTACAGACCCCATTGCAGGGTGTTATTTGCTTTGTATTTTTCAATTCCATCGCAGGAACATTGAGTCAAGGACCTGGGACCTCATGTATAAACAGTGCGTACGCACAAAAATGATGCATGAGAATGTTTCTGCGTTCAAATCGTGATGTATAAAACCTAAATTTGCCATAAAGCCACGCACATTTAATCATGGTAACTAAATGCTTGGTGTAAGAAATTCTCTGCTCGGTTTTGCAAACTAGCAGCACCCAGCGTCAGCTTCATAACTGTGTGGTTATCCTTTCTTTTTCAGATCCACATCCCTGACGCAGTTTTATAAATACACTGAAATTAACCGCATATTGTTTATTAGTTTAATACATCTGATTGTAATTAACCTGTAACAATATAATGGTTCACGGAATGGTCAAACTATTCTAGATACAACAGCTGCTTTAGCGTTGTTACTCTCACTGCACCTTCTTCTTTTTCTTCTTTCAGCTGCTCCCATTAGGAGTTGCCACACCAGATCATCTTTTTCCATATTACTCTCAATGCACCACTCAGAGTATTTATATCACTGTATCTGAGTGTGAATCACAACTCTACAGCAGCTGATCGGAAAGAGAATTATTGGTATACAGCATCAAGCACACGCTGCCTCAGCCATACTGTCTATTTGAACTGCTCTCATACGACAAACACTTCAGAGCCTGTCCTGTACGGACCTCGTGGTTCAGAAACAGTTTCATCCCAAGAAGTATAAACGCACTCAATCAGTCCATCAAGTGCTCCTTGTAGAACTGTTTGTACCTATAAGTACAATCACCTCACTGTAAACCTGTAATCTATATTGTTAATAATTAAACATGCCAGGACACGGTGGCACAGTGCTATCGAGGATCTGGCGCTCCATTCACGGATTGTTCCTGCCTCACGCTGTATTCTTGCTGGGGCTGGTGTGACACTGGAAGGATAGATGGATGGAATAATTAAACATGTACTGTGAAGGTATTTCAATGTTCCTTAAACGTTTTGAAGAATCTGCGTTGTAAGCTTACAGATGGCTTAACGTCTATTACAGAGCTGATTGTGTGGCAATTGGGTATTTGGGGAAAGAAAAGTAAGGACAGGAATTGGAGGTTAGTACATTTGAAAGAGACAATACTGCTGCAATAAAGTATTTCGTCGAAGGTAGCACACAGCACAGCAAGCATCTTGTGTGAGACATGAACAATCACTGCGCCATCATGTTCCTATGTTTAATAACATACTTTAACTCCTATCATCATGAAAATGATATCACGTATACATCTCAGTATTTTAGTTATTCAGAGAGCTATAATATCATGAATGTAATGGATTCTGTGTCCTGTCAGAGGACGAGAAAGCCCATTTAAGAAGCACGTAGCGATTCACACACATAGAGCACAAAGAAGAACACATACAATACAAAGCATTTAACGTGTTACTTTAGTTATGATGGAATTTGAGAAACTAGTAAATTAAATGATTTTAACATGAAGTTTATGATGTTCTACTTTAATGACAAAATAAACTACATGATTAAAGTGGAAATTTCGAGATTAAAGTTGACATTTCGAGCTTTTTTCCCCAACGGTGTCCCTATTTTTCTTTTCTCTGTACCCTAATAAGCTTTCATATGACACTCAGATGGTGGGTTACGACTCGCCTTTTCACTGCGACTTTGATATGTGACTTCTTTTTTATTTTGGCACTGTGCGACTTTGTGAACTTGAGCTTTCGAGTTTCTCTGACACGCTATGTCACTCGATCAACTTCCTTTTGTTGTTTATACCACTGTTTAAACCAACAAATAGTAAGTTTTTTCTTTGGCTTCACTTGGTATTCGCTGAAATTCTTCTATTCCCCCAATGTGCTTTTGCCATTGTCTTTTCGCAGAAGGCTGAGCTTAAGGGCTATTTAAATTGATTTGCATATTCAAAGAGGTGTAATTCTGGGAGAAGTTATATAGTGGAAGAACGTGGAAGTTGACAAACACACAGATTTATGCACTTTTGTGCTTACGTCATGTTATAGTTTGAGTTCTACGCACTATGTTATGCATGAGGCCCCTGGAATGGAGCCTTCACTGCAAGTTGGGTCAAACCGAAACAAATAGGCCAACATCATTTCCATCGGATGAAACGTTTGGTTTTACACACTGGCCATTACAGCCCTGTACTTTTGATGGAACATTTGGAAGGCTGTTGTATCAACAGTAATAATATGCATAGATAGATAGATAGATAGATAGATAGATAGATAGATAGATAGATAGATAGATAGATAGATAGATAGATAGATAGATACTTTATTAATCCCAAGGTGAAATTCACATACTCCAGCAGCCGCATACTGATAAAGAACAATATTAAATTAAAGAGTGATAACAATGCAGGTATAACAGACAATAACTTATATATAATCTTAACGTTTACCACCCCCCCCCCCCCCCCCCCGGGTGGAACTGAAGAGTCGCATAGTGTGGAGGAGGAACGATCTCCTCAGTCTGTCAGTGGAGCAGGACGGTGACAGCAGTCTGTCTCTGAAGCTGCTCCTCTGTCTGGAGATGATCCTGTTCAGTGGATGCAGTGGATTCTCCATGATTGACAGGAGTCTGCTCAGCGCCCGTCGCTCTGCCACGGATGTCAAACTATCCATCTCCGTGCCTACAATAGAGCCTGCCTTCCTCACAAGTGTTTCCAGGCGTGAGGCGTCCTTCTTCTTTATGGTGCCTCCCCAGCACACCACCGCATAGAAGAGGGCACTCACCACAACCGTCTAATAGAGCATCTGCAGCATCTTATTACAGATGTTGAAGGACGCCAGCCTTCTAAGGAAGTATATATGTATATAAGTATATGCAGGAGTCAGACAACATGTTGGAGAACCAGTGGGTCCCCGTTTAATGCCAGCTGCTAGTAAATGTCAAAAAGAATGAAAATAAACAGCACTTTAAATAAAACAACATGCAGAATTCTGAGTATTCTGACTTCATTGCTGACGAGTCCAATACTGACTGGCTTCTTCAGAAGGGGCGGGGCTTACTACCAGAGAGCAGGAAGTGAGTTAAATTGTCCTCCAGCTGACATCCCTTAGAGTTGTGGGGAAAAAAATTTATTAATCCCAAGGGGAAATTCACAATGAAATAATTTCATGAACTCTGACTCAACTGTTTTGGAGAGAGATGCATTTTTTAATTTTATAACCACCCTTCCTGATGACAGTTTTGAAATGCTGTATAGCCTGGAGTTTAAGTCAGTTCAGATGGATTATAAATGCAAAATCTCATTCAAATCATCTCAGCTGTCCTGGAATAATGCCTGGTTTTTGTGTTACTCCCCATGATAACCTCATGAAATCTTTAAAATGCCATAAAGATGGACCAACAGCGACCTAAATACAAAATTTTGTGTAAGCTGGATAGGCCATTGTTGTATGATTGATGAACAAACAGACAAGGTGTGTTCTGAGTGTCGAAATTAGGTTCTTATTGTGCAGAATGGAAATAACATCAAAGAAGGCCCAAAACACACTAACAACTAGTTTTTAATTTTGTACACTAAAAAAAAATTGATAATTCTTCTTCTTCTTGTTTTTATTCTTTGTTTTTTCTTACAAAAGCAAAAGATTAAAAAAATGGACTTGAACCAAATGGCACTTATTTGGAGTCACACCTACCACCATTGGCACTGTTCTACAACCCCTTCCAACTATTAAATACTAGCTGTCCCCCAGCGGCTCTGTCCGCATAGTAGTGAAACAGGACAAACTTTAAAAATCAATAAGAAAATGTATTACACATTGTAATCATTTATAATGAGAAGAATTTATATTGATAGCTTTCGCATCCGAGGGCCTCTTCATATACAGCATTTTTGGTTTTGCTATCAGGGGTGAGAATGTAGCTGTGATCTTTTTGCCCAAAATGTAAAAAGTTGGCAAGGTATCTCTGGTCTAGAGCAAAGTAGGTACACTCCAACTTCAAACATTGGCATTGTATCTGATCGTGTTCAGCTCTGACGGGAGAGTGCCCCCCCATGTGGGGAGAAAAGCACATGGCCATGATATCTCTGGCAATCAGCAGCTACCCTCTAACGCAGACGTAGCTCTGATGTCTCTCTCAGAAACGTCAAATGTTACTCCTTAACAATCTCTAAATGATAATGTCTGCTGAACAAACACGTATCACTAGCTAAGCGGAGGCCAGCTGCACTCCAACACATGGAGACAGGTAGAGCGACTCGAACGGAGACTGGCGAGTGAATGAGGAGGGCCCTGCCTGGCTCCCTACTCCTGAGGTCCCGCCTCCCTCCCCTCTCCAGCCTCTCTCTCAGATTCATGTAAATAAATCGGTATCGCAAGTGAACTATGATACTTAGCACGATGAGAGAAGTTGGAATCAACCGGATTACTCAAGTAAATTCTAGAAAAAAACCTAATCTAAATCCGTTAAGTAGTTATCTCGCGAAAAGCGGACAGGCATACAGACCGAATGACGTACATTGGATTTTATATAAACTGATAAAAAAGAAATTAAAGGAACACTTTGAAAACACATCAGATCTCAATGGGAAAAAAGATCCAGCTGGCTATCGATAGATAGATAGATAGATAGATAGATAGATAGATAGATAGATAGATCGATATGAAAGGCACTATATTATAGATAGATAGATAGATAGATAGATAGATAGATAGATAGATAGATAGATAGATAGATAGATAGATAGATAGATAGATACTTTATTAATCCCACTGCTATGGATTGGTATGGTAATGTGTTAGGAATGAAAGGATGCCACATTATTTGATGGAAATGAAAATCATCAACCCACAGAGGGCTGAATTCAAAGAAACCCCAAAAATCAAAGGGAAATAATGATGCGGCAAGTAGGCGAGCCCATTTTGTCAAAATGTCATTGCAGCAACTCCAAATCATACTCAGTAGTTTGTATGGCTCCCACGTGCTTGTATGCCTGCCTGACAACATCCTAATGAGATGACGGATGGTGTCCTGGGGGATCTCCTCCCAGATCTGGACCTAGGCATCACTGAGTTCCTGGACAATTTGGTGCAACCTGGTGGCTTCAGATGGACCAATACATAATGTCCCAGATGTGTTCTGTTAGATTTAGGTCAGGCGAGTGAGCTTGGGGCACAGTCAATGGTATCAATTCCTCCAGGAACTGCCTGCACACTCTCGCCACATGAGGCCGGGCATTGTCGTGCACTAGGAGGAACCCAGGACTCACTGCACCAGCATAGGGTCTGACAATGGGTCCAAGGATGTCATCCCGATACCTAATGGTAGTCAAGGTGTCGTTGTCTAGCCTGTGGAGGTCTGTGCGTCCCTCCATGGATATGCATCACCAAACCATCAGTTACCCACCACCAAACCAGTCATGATGAACGATGCTACAGGCAGCATAATATTCTTCATGGCTTCTCCAGACCCTTTCACGGTTGTCACATGTGCTGAGGGTGAACCTGCTCTCATCTGTGAAAAGCATAGGGCGCCAGTGGTGGATCTGCCAATTCTGGTATACTATGAAAAATCGAGCTCCACAGTGCCGGACAGTCAGCACGGGGCCCACTAGAGGACGTCGGGCCCTCAGGCCACCCTCATGAAGTCTGTTTCTGATTGTTTGGTCAAAGACCTTCAAACCAGTGGCCTGCTCTGCTGGAGGTCATTTTGTAGGGCTCTGGCAGTGCTCATCCTGTTCCTTCTTGCCCAAAGGAGTAGATAGATAGACAGATAGATAGATAGATAGATAGATAGATAGATAGATAGATAGATAGATAGATAGATAGATAGATAGATAGATAGATAGATAGATAGATAGATACCAGTCAGTCCTGCTGATGGGTTAAGGACCTTCTACAGATCTGTCCAGCTCTCCTAGAGTAATTGCCTGTCTCCTGGAATCTCCTCCATGCCATTGAGACTGTGCTGGGAGACACAGCAAACCTTCTGTCTGGCAATGACAGGCACATACTGATGTGCCATCCTACCTGTGCCAACTCTGTATCACTTCATGCTACCAGTAGTGACACTGACTGTAGCCTAATGCAAAACGAGTGAAAAAACAGATGAGGAGGGAGAAATGTCAGTGGCCTTTCATTCCTGTTTTGGGGGTCGTCTCATTGTTGCCCCTCTAGTGTACCTCATTAACACCAAAGCAGCTGAAACTGATTGACAAGCCCCTCTGCTACTTAACTGACCAGATTGATAGCCCAGATATTCCATTGACTTGATGCTATACTCTCATTCAATAGTGTGCCTTTAATGTTTTCGAGCAGTATATATAAAGATGAAACACCGTTACTGTTTTCTCAAATGTCTTCAAGATTACAGAAATGTTTTGATTTGCTTGGATTTTTGAGAGCCTTAGGACCACGACATTGATTCATTAATGCAAACTGTTCTCCTTAGGTTGTCTGCAAAGAGCCCAGAATTACTTGCCACTCAGCCATTGAACCAATCAGTGACATGTGTCTTTTTATACACAGGCTAGATTGCCTAATCCATGATAATTCATGGACTATTGCTCTCAGTGCAGACCATCTCTCCAACTGAACTGCCGTCCACTATTCGTACAACATCACTTACGACTCAAGGGCTTCTTTCTCTGCAAGCTCATTCCAGGGCTTTATTTGTATTGTGTTTTTCATTCCAACAAAAGGTGCACTATATTGTAAATGAGTAAAAACAAGGTAATGAACAGAAAAAAACAGTAAATAAAGTCTGACAGAGGAAACCCTAATCTTACTGGAACCCATTCACTGTCAGAGGGAAACAGCTGATGATCTGACCACAGGGGTTTCAAGCTTGGGCCCTGGGAGGCCAGTGTGTTACCTCTTTCTAGCTGAAAATAGAATTGATTTATTTATTTACACAATTTATTCCTATTGCTAGTTTGCAAATTAATGAGGACAAGTAACCAGAACATTAAATTAACTCAAATGATATTGGCACTCCCTCTTTCATTTTTCATATTCTTCTCTATTTAGATTTGCTGTTATTAAGTTATAGTCTCAGTTTATATTGTATGTTGCCTCAGTCACATGGTATTTGCTTCAAGATTCTCAACAGCATTGCTAAAGCTTGCATTGTGCCATCTGTTGGAGTGAAAGGTAACGATGGGCAATTCTCAAACGATTTGTTCATTTTAGATGACTCTTTTCAATCGAATACTAAGCATGAATCAATTCTGTGGAGTATTAAGGCACATGCATGTGCTGCGTGACGTTGTCAGTGTGTTTGGTTTCATAAGATCCGCCTGAATCATGAGCCTACACTTGTTCACTTCACTTATGACTCTTCTGAGTTCAAACTCCATCAATATCGGCCAAAAACAACTCTGTCATCGATCATTTTCTCACATTCATCGTACAAGTACAGTACAACGACAGCACATTTACCGTATATATTCGCATATGTCGGGTCTTGAAAGCCAAAAAATTGATCATAAAATCAGACCTGAATTATACGCCCTTTCAAAAATACGACACTTAATTTAATTTATTTTTTTTACATCTTCTTGCCACCTCCAATTTCACATCAGTTTCTCTGACACATCGGATTTTGTTACAGCAGCGCAGTTCCCAATTTCTTTCGCTCCTTCAACGACTTTTAATTTAAAACCAGCTTCATATTTTCTTCTGATCGAACACTCCATCGTAGATGAGGGATGCTCTTGCGATAAAGGTGTATGAGGGTGTGAGATACAAGAAACACAAATCAGTGCAAATATCGCTTCAGAATAGTGCAGGTATTACTGTGTGGTCACGTAAGCACAATACATAGAAAAGAAAGGCAGTGTGCTCCGTGGTGACTCTCTCAGGTGGGCATTAGCATATCGTAATCTCTTGGACCAATAGTGTGAGATTTCCGCATTCGACTTAAATGACCGATATTATAAGATACCAGAAATTATACAATAAAAGCAAATCCGACTAATCCGCAGGAGAACTTAAATGCGAGTATATACGGTATATTAGAATGTATTAAATGTTTTGTACAATTTGTTTTATGGAATTGTTTTAAACTAAATATATAAAAAAGTAATGAAACCAATATGTTTATGATCATTTGTACATTAGCCACACATAAACTGAACCTTATAAAAACTTTAACAATTAATTTACTTTAGCAGAGAATCATAGGTGAATGAGAATTGTGAGACTTGTTCTCGGGTAATGATTCAGTTCACAAATCAAATGAAAGAGAATACATATAAGGTGATTAAAAAAAGGAAAACTAACAGATTCCTGTTCTAAACCAGGCTATTTGTATTCTTTATCATATTTATAACATTTTTATGAAAATACAGAACATTTCAGTGGTCACTCAACGTTTCTGTCGTCTGAACTGAAGAGCAGACAGCTGTTCCACACTTGTACAGTAGACATTAACACTGTCTTGGATGAAGTTGGAAGATCCCTGTGATATTTTGTGGCCAGTGCTTTTGTACGTTGTCCTTTGTCGATATCTCGTTGTACTTTTCGATGAGACATATTCCTGTTTCAGCTGCATCACGCACTACTGTCACATGTGCTGCCATTTCACAAAGTTCTTTGAAGATGGGACCATCTATCCACTGTTCTGGAGACCTTTCTTTGCCTTTTCCCATCAAAGGAGGATGTTGTTCTTTCTGTTACCAGATCCATCACCTCCAGGTCTTCAGATTCATTTGTCAGCCTAAGACGTCAAGGTATGTCTGGTATTGAAGGCCGCTGCTTACTTGGCACCATCTCTTCATTTGCTTCTGCTGACACTCTGCCATTAGAAAGAGTTAAAAACCTCTCAAATGTTCAGAGGTACTTTAAAAAGGCTGCCTATCTCTTACCGGCAACAGCCTGGCTTGGTTAAATCCTAAGAACTGATAAAGGAGTGGAGCTCAGACTGCAAAAGGAGTTTCAATCCACAGTCTTCACATAAGCATGAGTGACAAATCTGTGATAATCTCGAACTCACGTGCAGTCATCCCGAACTAAGCCTTAGAAAAAAAATATATTTTCAACACCTAAGTGCCTCTTCTCATCCTCCTGGCAGGATGTGTCGGACCTGCAGCTTGAAATGACTCACTGCCTTTGTGTGCACCAAGAAACAAAGAGGCAAACGTTGAAACTCCTGATACGTAATTGTCCTTTGCAGGGCTGTCTTAACAGCATTATAGGCCCCGGGCAAAGCAGTGCACTGGGGTGCCTACGTACATAACCACTCACCGGAATAATGGTCAATAAAATGAAACGTATGAGTATTGTATTGGCACTTCCAACAAAATCATGTTTAAACATTAAAAAACATGTTGTACAGCAAAGATTAATCAACACAAATGTCTGAACAATATAACACGAGCCCTGAACAAGACAAAAATTTCAACATATAAATGATACTCCATTGGTAAACCATACAGACAGAGATTCAACGTAACGTAAACATTTGCGAAATTTCTTTGCAGAGAATTGAGTTGAAGTGACCTTAACACATACGCTTTTACGTGATGTAGTGCGTGAGATCTGTACACATACGTAATTCACATGAGGCTGCAGAGGTGACCGTGATACTAAATCAGAGGTTGAATGCCATTGTCCATTTGTAACATAATTACAAATATTTATAGTTTAGTATAGTATTTATTTATTGACAGCAATTCACAACATACATAGATTAGCATGGGCCCCCTATGCCCAGGGTGCCCATGCATTAAGAAGGCTCTGCTCCTTTGGCTGCTGGTCATATGGTGCAGTAAGTAGTCAAGCACTTCACATCGCAGTTTGCACATCGCAGGGTCCTCAAACAGGTCATCAGTAGCCTCAGCATATGCGTCTTGATTTAGCGATGGCCCCTCCATCTACAGTATAATCATTTGAACAGCACAGCACTGTTTGACTGAATAAACATGACAAGATGTTTGACGGCACTACCTACTTCCATGACGCGGTGACGACACACAATCTAGACCATTTCAGCTCCTACAGCCTATTTGGTTTCTAATGCATGTGTTTTTATGTTGCAAATCGGAGTTTTCAACAAATTACACAAGCAATGGTCTAAAAATCTCTGTGTAGACCGCAAATAAACTAAAAATGAAACAAAAAAATCCTACTTACTACTAGAAGAATGTTTTGTGAAATCCACCTTAGTACGAGAATGTTCTCTCTGTTTTTTTATTAATTATTATTGTTTACTAATCACTTAGTAATGGCCCGTGTGGAGGGGGGAGCTGAAGAGGACTCCTAACCCACCTGGGAGGCCATTCTAATGGCAGGAGAGCAGGAAGGCAGCTTATTGTGTTGCTTCCTTCTCTAAAACATTGGAAAGCAGCCAACCCAGGCTGAAATCCCTGCAAGGATAACCACAGAGCATGTTGGGCATTGTAGTCCCAGGGAACAGACCATTGAGAATTGGGAATTACTACTAACTCCATGGGGCTTCAGCCACACCCAGAAGAGTTTTGGAGGAACAGCTTCATTCCAGTGGGGTAGGATCAAAGGAGCAGCCACACTTCAATCCAGGAGATGGAGTCGGGAGGAAGTGGACGAAGCTTGCTGGAGGAGTGTTGAAGGCCATACAAGTTAAGAACTCCACATAAGGGTACATTCGTAGTAATAATACAGATAACCATTAAGAATGTATCAGCCCCACTTCAATCTTGGAGCCAGAGTTGGGGGGAGGTGGGCAACACTTGCTGGAGGAGCACTGGAGGCCAAGAGAGAAGACTCAGCAATTGTGCTTTGAAAGTGGAATGTTTATTATAGGGTGAGAAAAGCTTGCTGTGAAGAGTTTCCCACAATAAAACCCTTTGTGTTTGCTGAACTTTTGTCCAAGCCTGATGTTATTAGGACCATATGTAGCGACCATACAAGTTAAGAACCCCACATAAGGGTACATTTGTAGTAATAATACAAATAACATATTAAGAATGGAGTAGCCTCACTTCAATCTAGGAGCCAGAGTTGGGAGGAGGTGGATGAAGCTTGCTGGAGGAGAGTTGGAGGCTGAGAGAGAGAGAAGACTCAGCGATTGTGCGTTGGAAGTGGAATGTTTATTATGGGTTGAGAAAAGCTTGCTGTGAAGAGTTTCCCACAATAAAACCCTTTGTGTTTGCTGAACTTTTGTCCAAGCCTGATGTTATTAGGACCATATGTAGCGACCATACAAGTTAAGAAATGTACATAAGGGTACATTTGTAGTAATAATACAAATAACATATTAAGAATGGAGTAGCCTCACTTCAATCTAGGAGCCAGAGTTGGGAGGAGGTGGATGAAGCTTGCTGGAGGAGAGTTGGAGGCCGAGAGAGAGAGAAGACTCAGTGATTGTGCGTTGGAAGTGGAATGTTTATCATGGGTTGAGAAAAGCTTGCTGTGAAGAGTTTCCCACAATAAAACCCTTTGTGTTTGCTGAACTTTTGTCCAAGCCTGATGTTATTAGGACCATATGTAGCGACCATACAAGTTAAGAAATGTACATAAGGGTACATTTGTAGTAATAATACAAATAACATATTAAGAATGGAGTAGCCTCACTTCAATCTAGGAGCCAGAGTTGGGAGGAGGTGGACGAAGCTTGCTGGAGGAGAGTTGGAGGCCGAGAGAGAGAGAAGACTCAGCGATTGTGCGTTGGAAGTGGAATGTTTATTATGGGTTGAGAAAAGCTTGCTGTGAAGAGTTTCCCACAATAAAACCCTTTGTGTTTGCTGAACTTTTGTCCAAGCCTGATGTTATTAGGACCATATGTAGCGACCATACAAGTTAAGAAATGTACATAAGGGTACATTTGTAGTAATAATACAAATAACATATTAGGAATGGAGTAGCCTCACTTCAATCTAGGAGCCAGAGTTGGGAGGAGGCGGACGAAGCTTGCTGGAGGAGAGTTGAAGGCCGAGAGAGAGAGAAGACTCAGCGATTGTGTGTTGGAAGTGGAATGTTTATTATGGGTTGAGAAAAGCTTGCTGTGAAGAGTTTCCCACAATAAAACCCCTTGTGTTTGCTGAACTTGTGTCTAAGCCTGATGGTGTTGGGACCAAACAAGTTAAGAACCCCACATAAGGTTACATTCGTAGTAATAGTACAGATAACCTATTAAGAATGCAGTAGCTTCTAAATGTTTCATAATCATGACGAAATGTCACAGATAAGAAAGCGAGGCATAATAGACAAAAATAAGCCTTGTGGCGAAACAATTGTACAAACAACTCTTTGCATTGGTCTACATATGTATGTGTTACCTAGGATTGCAGGAGTCTGATGTCTAACCAAGCAAGCATTGGGTGCAAGGAGGCATCAAGCCCCTTGACAATTCACCACTCCAACACAGGGGAACCCTTTCACACACACTATACACACTTGGGCTAGTCTAACGAACCTGCGTGTCTTTGGAAAGTGGGAGGAAACTGAAGCACCGGGAAGGAAACCTACAAAGACACAGACAGAACATAAAACACCTCACTGGCAGGACTTGAGATGCGATCTGGGGTCTTTTGACTGCAAGGCAGCAGCACTATCACCGAGCCACCATACCCTCGTAAATATAAATATATATATATAGCATTTGTAGTCTGAAACATTTTGAAACTGGCAGTTACCTCTTACTGAAGAAAAAAATATCAAATCTTAATATGCCTAATGCAAGTCTTGACTGCAAAAGGGTGAGGGTGGGGGGGCACAGGTTTTGGTTTAGTGTTTATGATGTAAAATTCTGTAATCAGGAAAATAAAAAAAGACTTATTTGTGAAAATTGACAAAGCAACTGAGAGTGGATTTAGTGGAGTTCAGACAAGATGGAGCTAATCGGCTTGAGCTGGGCCTCGCGCTCCAGGCCTGAAGCTTTAAGTGATGCTTAAACACCAAATCAAAAATGCCCTAAAGACGTCTGGAAATGCAGAAAGCATCCAGAGAAGAAGATAAGAATGGCGGCGTGTCATGTGCATACATCTGATAAGAAGAAGCCCATTTAGAAATGACACCGCCTGAAGATCCCGCTAATGGAGAAGGTAACAGTGGGGCACTGCTGGCTGTGGTGTGAGACGCGCATTCATGTCGAGGAGAAGAAGAAAGAGCCTTACATTCTAGGACACTGAGGCTGTGTGTTCAAGTCGATAAGAACAAACCAGCTTAAGAGCCATCAAAGAGAGCCGAGTGAATAATAAGAGGGACGTGAAGAGGGCAGAATGGGCCTCACAGCGCTTTAGCCTTTTCATGATGAATGTTCGAGTCTCTCCATTTTTTGAGCACTCAGAATGGATAACCCATATATTAATCGTACCAGCATATTTAAATAAAAACACAAAAAAATCATATTTTATATTGATTATGATAACATACAAACTGGATTTGAAGGTTTTCTTACACGAAACAGTCAAGGAAATGTACTCTTTCAGCCATAAATTTACTCCTTCAAATAGTCGAACAGACAGACAGACAGACAGATATCTATCTATCTATCTATCTATCTATCTATCTATCTATCTATCTATCTATCTATCGTATAGTGCCTTTCAAACACTCTATCTATCTATCTATCTATCTATCTATCTATCTATCTATCTATCTATCTATCTATCTATCTATCTATCTATCTATCTATCTATCGTTGTTCATTATTTATTATATACTGCTCTCCTACCTGTTTTTCTATTTACTAGCTGTGCTACTGATATAAGAAAAGTTAATATCTAAAAAATAAAAGTAGACTTTGACATTAACATCCGCAGCATGCCATACAATGTATATCCATCCCTCCATTATCCAGCCCTCTATATCCGAACTACAGGGTCACAGGGTCTGCTGGAGCCACTCCCAGCCAACACAACAGGGTGCAAGGCAAGAAAAAAACCCCGGGCAGGGCGCCAGTCCACCGCAGTACAATGTATGTGTTTCTGTTATCCTGTATACTATTTGTTAAGGGATACATTAAAGCAATGCTAATGTTTGTGATGCACCATCTGTTGGAATCACAAATGCAGTGCTGCTTAATACTAGAAATGACAGAGGCATTGAAACTGGACAGACACACAGAAACTTATCCTTTCAGTTATAACTTAAAGTTAAGTTATAATGTAACTCATCTTTATCCTAAAAGTACTAAAGGATGAATTTTGTATTTTTCAAGTTTCAGTTTTTACTTCACAATTACAGTATGACTTATATTTTAAATTGCATAACCATAATCTATCTATCTATCTATCTATCTATCTATCTATCTATCTATCTATCTATCTATCTATCTATTATATAGTGCCTTTCATATCTATCTATCTATCTATCTATCTATCTATCTATCTATCTATCTATCTATCTATCTTGTATACTTTTTTTTCAGGGCCTGGGGTAACAAACCTATCATGGAGTGCACATCTTGACATGGTGGAGAACATATAAACTCCATCCAGGCAATGATTTTTGAAGAAGCATCCTCTTTTTGGCAATGTATATGAGATTTATTGTAATGTTTTGTCATCTAATGATCTTAAGCTTGACTGGTGAATTTCAGATGATCCTGGAGCTAATCCTAGTTTATAAACCTCTGTTAAAAACTGATTCTTGATTTTATTCTTTTTTCAAAATAGCAGTTTTTTGTCATTTTATAAATAACAATACCTACTAAATAAAAGCACACTGGACTGTAACGGCAGGCAGTAATTTTTCTAGGTGACTTTTCTTTAGTCTTCTAACCTTTATATCGACTTTTCTTCAACACCCACCTTGAAAAGCTGAAGGCTTGTAGAAATGTTTCAGATGGCCCTGCCGTAATGTAAGAGGGGCCATCAGCACCTTCCCTTTATGTAAAGTAAACCCACACACGTTTGACCCCCACATGAAGCCGTACTTCAACTCCCAAGCCACATCTTCACACCATCACATTGCCGCTAAAGCAGATTTGTCCATACGCTCAAGCCAGTGACCTCACATACTCCAAGCAAGTTCCATCCAACAAATTAAGCCAAGGCATTGCCTGAAAACCAAAGCCAAGTCAAAGAGACGTGCGCGTTACCTTTTCACCCACTGAAAATGTCTGTCCGTCACTCGCTCTCCTCCACGATATCTCTGGAATGGGGTCCCCTTCTGCCATGCAGGAGATTTTGGCCTGGCTTCCTTCCACTGCTGTCTCGTTGTTCAAAACGGTTATATGAGGTTGAACTGAAAAAGAAATGAGGCTTTCGTAAATACAGCATATGTGACAACAACGCCACATGTCATCGGATGACCCTTACATATGTTGACCCCACCTGTTTCAGTAATAACTTCAGGTGGCACTTCAGGTCCTGTGAAAAGGCATCCATTACTCACATGATGCTCTGTAACAAGACCTTAAAGGGGCTTCTGTTGGTCTTAATGACACTTAGAAAGCAGCAGACATTCATCACTGCAACATGGCCTACTAAACTAACTTCCCCTTATAAAGGTCAAAGGTGCCTTAAGTGAGACAGATTCCTCTTGACATACGTCAATATAAGACCTGTCAATGCTTCATATTTAGAGTTCATTTTACCAGCTGTGACAGACCGCTGGGATTCTTATCCGGCCTGGATGTCTCCGTAATGGAAGGATCAGGGGGAATGCAGTACCTCCCCCTGGACGGCAGATGACATTGGAGCATGCAAGCTCAACCCTGTTAGGGCCCGTGGCCATGGAGAATAGCTGAGCCCTTTTCTGCAGGGCTGGCAACACACCCGGTAGTGCGGGCGGAAGGAGATTGTGGAACATCTGGAGCACTTCTGGGTGCTCTATAAAGGGGGCCGCCTCACTCCATTCAGGGAGGTGGAGGGAGAAGCTTGAGAGAGGAATGGAGGCAGAAGAGACAAGGAGAAGAAATGGACTGTGTGTTTGGGGTACTGTGCTGCCATGGGGAGTGAGGGAAAAGCGCATATAAAGCCTGGACTTGTGCCTCTGTCTGCTGTGTCAGGTGTCTGTGTGCCACACAGAATATCAAAGGCTCTTCATAGGCCACACATCAAACAACACCGTTATGCACTTTGCCGTGTTTTCTTCAAAAAAAGTCAAATACATGTAACGGAGCCAATGTGACCTGCTGATAATTGATATGTGAATTGGAATACTCCCCCCAAAAATTATATTTTTTACACTACTTATCCCTTGTAGTCTGTAGTCACGTCAGGTCAGGTTGAAGACCCTGCACTGGTACAGCACGTTGTCACACCCACCACACGACGAAACAGCACAAGGTCCTGGCTGGCAACCTCCCCCAGCAGACACCCGGCCCAGTCCCACCATCCTGAAATGACCCTCTATCTGCCACAGCCAGGTGTTATGTAGGCGTCCCCTTGGCCTGGTCCAGCCACTCGGGTCCTCAAAAATGAGCCGGATCACCCTCAGGAAATTGCGCCACATGGCCTTAATACCATAACTGACACTCCTTCACAATGCAGGTCATGTGACTCATTCGGGACTCCATGAGCAACACAAAGTCACACCAGCCATACCCAAGGAGAGACACAGTGCTGAAGGAGTCCAGTCTTCATCTCAGGTCACTGGATAGCGTCCATGTCTCATGACCATATAGCAAGACAGGAAGCACCCGGACTGTAAAAACTTGGACGGTTGTCCTTTTTACAGAGATATCGGGAGCGCCACACACCCCTTTCCAGTGACCTCATGACCCCCCATGCTCTCCCAATCCGTCTACTGACTTCATAGGAAGAGTCACCAGAGACATGAGTGTCACTGTCGAGTTACTAATGACGAATGGAAATAACATTTCTGATAGAATAGATTACTATGGTGACCAGTGCTAGACAACAGCAAACAGAGTCAAAAACATCAATGAAGAAACTTCACGTTACTCGTGTCACATAATCCTCACATCATATGCTGACAATCTCTGGAACGCATACATTTGGGCTAAAATGTTGAAAAAATAACTCACCCCAGTAAAACACTCTCGTGGATGAAAACGAAGCGCGCTCAGATGCAAACCCTCATCCAGTCATTATAGTTATGTTCGTAGTGGTGAGCCACAACTGGAGTGCCTCACCATTATCATCAAATGGAGTCTGTGGGATGGCATGAGTGAATGGACCTTCTGGTTCAGGAAGTATCCCAGATATGCACAAGTCCAAAGCAAAATGCCTTTCTCTCTTTGTTTGACTTTTAATTTTAGCCAATCAGTGAGATGCTACTGGGCTGGGCTTCTGACCAATGAATGAGTTGTGGAGGCGGGTCTTCAGTTCACATCTGAGGGGGTCCCATTTTCATTCACGAAAGGTTTCTCCAGAAGTGGATGACTTAACAATGCTTTAACGCTTTTTTAAGATATTGATAAACGGTTGTGGCTTGATGAGATATTTTTTGAATGTGTAGTTTTGACGTACGTATTTATATTGTAGGATTTTATGGCTTGTTTATTAATTTTAGGATTTAAATGGTGTTGTATGGTAGCTAGATGGGGTAGGTATTATTGGGTGGTTTTAGATAAGTAAGTACAAGCTTGTCCATCACGACTCCAATCTGAGTTTACCTCACTGGCTGCCCAGATACGCTCACAGTACCAGTCTGTTTTATGAGATTCTGATTGGTGTTTGCCCCTGAAGTCGGCAGACTAGCCCATATAGGGAAAAAGTGGGCTAGCTTATATTATTAATGGCTTGCTGTAATCAACACATGCTCCCAACATCCTCCTCTTCCTTCTCCTTAGTGATACTAATGTTAGAAATGGCTGAGCAGGGTGTGTGCAAAATGTCAGACACACTGTTGAAACCTTCTCAGTGTTGTGGGCCTTAAAACCAGCAAAACACAATTTAAGACTATGGGGGGCCAACCTGATGACTTCTTTGATTCTCCTGGGTGACTGACGTACGACTAAGTCGTGACGACGTTATAATTTACAGCAGTTTGGAAAGCACAGCACATTTAATTTCATTAACATAAGGAGGGGAGGATCTCCTCTGGGGCATCTATTTGGCGCAATGCACTATGGGTTAAAGTGCTAGTAAAAACACTGGATGATATCACATATGACGTAATGAGATTTTCTTATAGATGTTTTTAGTACCATTTGCTGTATTCCAGTGTCTCTTCTATTAGAAGGTTTATGTCCATTCTGCATGAAAACTTGAGAGTATGATTTTTTCTCAAACATCACCACAAACTACCTGGGGGAATAATCCCTTCATCCATTATCCAACCCGCTATATCCTAACTACAGGGTCCCGGGGGTCTGCTGGAGCCAATCCCAGCCAACACAGGGTGCAAGGCAGGAAACAAACCCCGGACAGGGCGCCAGCCCACCGCAGGGCACACACACACACACAAACTAGGGACAATTTAGAATCACCAACGTACCTAACCTTCATGTGATTGGACTGTGGGAGGAAACCGGAGTACCCGGAAGGAAACCCACGCAGACACGGGGAGAACATTCAAACTCCATGCAGGGAGGACCCGGGAAGTGAACAAGGCAGCAGCACTACCCACTGCGCCACCGTGCCACCCGTGGGGGAATTATCATATGAGATAATATTTTTCGGGTAGAGTATTCTTTTAAATGGTTGATAATATGTCTCTCAATATTGCATATTTCAGTGTAAGGCATGCTGAATAACTTCTTCATTAATTTCTAGTAAGACCTACTGCAGCCCTTCTATTAAAAGTTATTTTGCCAGCGGACTACAAGCTCTTAATAAGCCACACTGCATGGAGATGGAGGAGGAGGAGGAGGAGGAGGAGGAGGTTGGGAGTAAGAGCTGATTACAGTGCACCCACCACATGGCAAATCACCCACATTGAGATCCGACTACAGCTGTGCAATGGGTGACACCTCAGCACTGCAGTCGTGGCCAAAAGTTTTGAGAAGGACCCAAGTGTTGGTTTTTCACGAAGTCTGCTGTTTCAGTGTTTTCAGATCTTTTTGTCAGATGTTTCTATGGTATTGTGAAGTGTAATAACAAGCATTTCATAAATTTCAACGGCTTATTAAGTTTATGCACAGAGTCCATATTTGCAGTGTTGGCCCTTCTTTCTTTTTAAAAATCTCTGCAATTCAATCTGCCATGCTGTTTGTCCATCAACTTCTGGGCCAGATCCTGACTGATGGCAGCACATTATTGCATTATATCATGGCACTGATTTGTGTTTAAAATAGACCTGCGAGACGTGAACTCAGCTCTTCGGCGCACCTCATTTGATTTTTTCCGGCAAACAGATTTTCAAAACAAACCGTATTTTACGACTCTAATCAGAGTCGGAGAAATAATTATGTTGGCGTGGACATTTTAGATCTGAGATCGGCTAAAATTTAAACACTGACCGTTGTTAATACCCAGCCATCATTACTCAGTTTGCCAATAGATGTCAGAAGGACGGATGCCAAAAACGAACTGCCCAAAGATAGATTTCAACGTACCAAGCAAATAGTGATACGTTCTAAATTATTTACAGTTCTGGAGCTGTCGAAGGGTTTAAGTCAGTCGACGATGTTAGTCCTGGAAAGTATGCCCCACCAAACCAACGTTCTGAAAACCAACCGAACTTACTGTTATCTGTTCGAAACAACACCGACTTACTATACTCGACCGTCCAGCGGCGTCACTGAAAAATTCGAACATTGTTTGCCCATCATGCAATACTGCGCCCGCGTTTGCCACGTTATGTTCTAACTACAGAGGCAGAGTCCCATTGCATGGTTCTAACTTATAATGAGTCGAGGTATTGATGTGAACACCATACCTATGGGGTATTGATGTGAACAAAATGCATACGGATAGTATAAAATTATACAGCATATAAGGATGTGTTATGTCTAAATTTTATTGAAGAATTTCATCACGAAGGGTTATCAACATAAAAAATGAGTACACGCGCAATCCTAGCACCGAGAAACGATGAAGTCAAAACAAATTAACGCGAAAATCGTCGATCGGTTACACGGCAAATTGGTTAAATGTGTATCAATAGACTCTGCTATTGAACAATTCTGACAAGCAAAATTTTAACAGATGACAAGAAAGGTAATGTAGTCCATCTTCAGGGGATAACATTAGACACCAAAGGAGATCTTGATATGCCATTTGTATTAAAACGTTTAAAGTTTCTCGTTACAATAGCTTTTGATATGACAATTAAAAAATCGAAGGGACAAACAATCAAAAAAGTCGGTTTATTTATTAGAGAGAAAGAAACGAAATTCACTCATGCAGTTATACGTTGCGTTGTCACGATAAAAGTCCTAACACAGAATCAAAATTTAATGCGATCTTGAAGAAAAGTTAATTCAAAAAATTGTTTTTACTCAAGTTTTACCGTAAAAGTGTAAGTTTAAAAAGAAAGCCAAACAGAACAAAAACATATAATGCAACAAACAACGCAACATGAAACATAGTAAAACGTAATAAATTGAAAGAAAATTATTTTTTACTATGGTTAATTATACACTGTAATGTAAAACTGTTATGCATATGTAACAATTTCCATGAAAATAGCAATCTGTTCAAATTGTACATGTGCGAGCAGCAGATCTGTAAAGTGGCTAGCACATAGAGCCTGCCCGGGGGTTGGCGAGCAAAGCGAGCAGGCGGCAAAGCCCCCTAGTATATACAGTATATAAAATATGAATATCATAATGGAGAAACTGGCATTCCGATGGAGATTGGTGGCAATTCTTTGCCTGGACAAGTTCATCATGGAAGGATATGGATGACAGGCACCCAGGCGGGTTGGTTGGAGTTACCTTTCCCCACTGGAGGGCTGTAATGGAAGGACAGAAGGAGACTTCTTCCCAGGGTCACACTGTGTATTCACCCTACGCGTAGGGAGGTAGAATCTCTCTGGTGGAACTCCCATTTGTACACACGCAGAGCATATTGGGAGCTGTAGTCCTGAAAAGCAGACCTGTTGTGCTTTTTGGGTGCTGCCAGGGAGCTGCTGGGGAACAATACCACTAGTTTTGTTTCTGGCCTGGCATGGAAGTGCTTCCTACCTGCAGTGCTGTGGCACAAGAAGTACTCCTGGGTCAGGCATAAAAGAAGCTGCCTCCTCAACATCAGCGAGTTGGAGTCATGAGGCAGTGGACAACAATCACAGAGGACTAGGAGGTGACGGAGGTGCTGAATATTATACAGTGCTGTGCAAAAGTATTCAATCCTCTTAAAAGTCACCATATTTGTCCATTCAGTATTTTTATTGTGACCTCTTATTCTGCAACATGCTGGTCTGAGTATTTCAGAAACTGCTGATCTGCTGGGATTTTTACGCACAACCACCTCTGGGATTATAGAGAATGGACCGAAAAAGGGAAAATATCCAGTGGGCAGCAGATCTCTGGGCCCTGTTGATGGCAGAGGTTAGAGGAGAATGGCCAGACTGGTCTGAGCTGATAGAAAGACAAGAGGAACTCAAATAAGCACTCGTAACAACTGAGGTATAGAGAAGAGCAGCTCTGAACACACAACACGGCAAACCTTGAAGCAGGTGGGCTACAGTAGCAGGAGACCACACCAGGTCATACTCCTGTCAGCTAACAACAAGCAACTGAGGTGACAAGTCACATGGGCTCACCAAAATTGAACAATAGAAGATGGACAAATGTCGCCTGGTGTGACGTATCTCGATTTCTGCTGTGACATTCAGATGGCAGGGTCAGAATTTGGCGTCAACAACATTAAAGCTTGGGTCCTGCCTCGTATCTAAGGTTCAGGCTGGTGGTGGTGGTGTGATGGTGTGGGGGATTATTTTCTTGGCACACTTTGGGCCCCTTAGTACCAAATGAGCATTTCTTAAATGACATAGCCTACCTGAGTCTTGTTGCTGACCATGATCATCCTTTTATGACCACAGTATACCCGTCTTCTGATGGCTACTTCCAGAAGGATAATGTGCCATGTCACAAAGCTGGTTTCTTGAACATTACAATGAGTTCACTGGGCTCAATTGGCCTCCACAGTCACCAGATCTCAATTCAGCAGAGCAACTTTGGGATGTGGTGAATGGAAGATTCACATCATGGATGTTCAGCCGATATTCTGCAGCAAATGCGTGATGCTATCATGTCAATATGGACCACAATCCCTAAGGAATGTTTCCAGCACCTTGTTGAATCTGTGCCACAAAGAAAAGTGGCGGATCTGAAGGGAAAAGGGGGTCCAACCCGGTACTAGCAAGGGTGTACCTAATTAAGTGGCCAGTGACTGCACACAAACACATACACAGTCATACATAAATATATTATATATATATATATTGTGGTCCCCGGCCCGGGCTGGAGCCCGGCCGGGACGCTCCGGAGGACGTGAGGAGGGCTTGTGCCTCCTCCAGACCGCGAGGGGGCGTCCGTCCTGGTTCTATTGGGAGCCACGGGTCGAGGGCATGGAAGCCCTACCCTGTAGGGGCCCGTGGTTACCGCCAGGCGGCGCCCCGATGCCGGTTCATCCCGTGTGGCCCTCGGCCGGGATGGAGCCCGGCTGGGACGCTTAGAGGACCGGAGGAGGCGTGTGCCTCCTCCAGAACGAGTGGGCGTCCGTCCTGGTTAGATAGGGGCCTCGGGTACAGGGCTTTGAAGCCCAGCCCTGTAGGGACCCGTGGCCACCGCCAGGCGGCGCCCCGGTGCCTAATTATCCCGGGAGCCCGCACTTCCGCCACACCAGGAAGTGCCGGGGAAGACTTTGTGTGGCACCGGAGGCGGCCAGGAAGACAGCCGACACTTCCACCACGCTTGGGCGTGGCTAAGGACGGAACACCTGGGGCTCATCCGGGAGCCTTATTTAAGGGGCCGCCTCCCTCCAGTCATTGGTGGAAGTCGGGAGGAAGCAGACTGAGCTGGAGAGCGAGGACAGGAGGCGGCCAGGACAAAGGTACAGAGACTGTGGGCCCTGGACTTTGGGGATTCAGTGCCAAGGGCTGGGGTTGTGAGTGCACGTGATTTGAACTTGTTATTGTAAATAGTGTAAATAACCAGTGTGTTGGGCAAAATATGCTGTCTGTCTGTCTGTGCCGGGGCCAGCGTTCACAATATATATATATATATATATATATATATATATATATATATATATATATATTGTGATGGACAGCCGGGTCCCATGCCCGGTCGGGACGCCCCTGCTGCATATGTTCCGGGGGAGCCACCTTGGACAGCTCAATACCTCTCCCGGGACGCTAGGTGGCAGCCAACCCTGGCCAATGTTCATTTCCCACTCTCCCACATGGCTCCATGGGACATGGAGTCCTCTACAGCCTGGTTGGGAGATGGGGTGGCCGCTAGGGGCGCTGCCAAGACTCAAGAGCCTGGCTGGACGATCTTCAGCCCCACCCGAGGTGCAATTAGGACCAGGAGGTCAAGCACCTGGAACACTTCCGGGTGGGGTATAAAACGAGCCAGCCTCCACCACTGAGGGGCCAGAATCGGGAGGAAGAGGTTGCCTGGGAGGAGTGGTGGCGCCAGGAAGAGTTGTTGTGTGGGATTAAAGTGCTTTGGGACTGTGTATTACCTGTGGGTCACGGGGAAGGTGTGCGCCCACAGGTGAAGAAAAAATAAAAAGCCTGTGTGTTGTGTACACGTGCCTCTACGTAGTCTGTGCCGGGTCGGGCGCTATATAGCGCCTTTTACTATATATATATATATATATATATATATATATATCTCGACAATTCATTCATTCAAGTAGCCCATTTACTCCAATAGAGAGCTGCAGTGGAGTGGAGGCCATTTTAGAAATACTGGAGACAAAACAGGAATCAACCTTCATCAGGATGAGATCTGAGTGTGTGTGTGTGTGTGTGTGAAGCCTGAATTGCCCATTTAATTGTTTTTCTACAAATTAGTTCATTAATACGAGAATTGTCGTTAATAATACATTATGTTAAATAAACAGTATGTGTTACTGAACAGATTGGATGACAAATAAAGATGATTTGGTTCTCAGTTACTGTACTTTATCTCACCTAGTTGTTACATTTTCAGCACGTTTTTATTTAAACTCCATATTTGTGCACTGACAGTTGCTTCAGTAATTTGTTAGCAGTGAATGCCACACATTAGATGATTAAATACGGTAATGACAAAAAAAAACTTTAAGTGTATTCTATAGACGAATCCTGCTGTCGGATTTGTTAATTTATCTACGATTGTTTCATTATGAGTGTCAGATTTTTATTTTTCTCATTATATAAGAAATGCTGATGAGAGCGACTGATCACAGAAAGCCTAGCATTTCACTTCAGGGTGTCCCCTGCACCCCTCAGAATGGAGGAGTCTGCCCCCATTTTTTTGCTTAATCAGGCAAGGGTTAGGGTTAGAAAGTGACGTGGCTTCTAAAAGGTATTTTTTTTCAAATGTAAAGTGACCAGATAAAATATAAAACTTGATAAAATAACAGGATATAAATTTGATTTGCCTTCAAAAGTAAATAAAAATTGAGCAGGTTCAGCCTACTCTTTGAATATACAATAGGTTAGGTGCATTGGTGATCCTAAATTGTCCCTAGTTTGCGTGTGGTGTGTGTGTGTGTGCCCTGCGGTGGGCTGGCACCCTGCCCGGGGTTTGTTTCCACCTTGCACCCTGTGCTGGCTAGGATTAGCTCCAGCAGACCCCCCGTGACCCTGTGTTAGGATATAGCGGCTTGGAAAATGACTGACTGACAACACCGTAATATTTCTTATGCTGGATTTATTTTTATCATATTTTTAGTAGATTTTACTGTTTCTTGCTAAATAATTATTTGCAATTAATCTAATTTAATGATATTTTCGATCTTTTTGAGTTTTGGAGAGAGCTTTTACGAGGTTTTGGTATTCTCATTTACAATATATCCTATCATCTTCAGCTTTGTGATTTAGCTGGGCGTCATGAAGCTCAATGCACACCCAGCCACCCACTTTTGAAGACCTTAATGGAATGGTCTACCGTCACATGCAAAGGGGTGTCAGGGATTGTAACTCCATGTTGCTACAGGTGCTGGGTCCCTCTGAAGATCGGAAGATTGAGGTCTGCAAAACCACTGATGTTTGTCCACCTGGACCTGCCTCTTCCTGTTGGAAGGACTTCAAAAAGGAAGATCCGCCATCTTGAAGCAGTTCATACTTGGACACACGCCTGAGAAGACCATCACACAGTTATTTGAATTTGTGTTTGTTGTTTTGCCAAAAATTATACAGGGTTCAGCAGCTGGTGACCCAATCTCTTTTGTTACACCATGCAAAAAATTATATTTTTTTAACACATTACTTCCCCGATGTAATGTGTACTGATAACAGAGAAAAAAAAATAATAACCTCACGTTTTCAAGCAGAACAGAGATAGCAGCGGGTATAACTGATAAAATTGGGCTCAATGGTGACATAACCCACACAAGCCAAGTCGTCCAGTCATTTGCTTACATTGTCTCAGGAAAAGACCACTGTAAGTGAAAATGATGTGCTCGAGTATTTGAACTGTAGACCCGCCTCACATCGTCACATTTATATTCCTAGCGATGAACCTCAACCACCACCGGTAAATTATGATGAGTTCGTTGGCATTCTGAAGCAATGCCTGGGTGGCTGATGTTGTTGGCTGCACTTAGTAAGTCGTACCATTCTGTGATGGGGCCATCCCAGCATTTGCTACGGCCAGACATGCTCAAGCCAAGAAGGAATTAATTACAGTTATGTTTGTAATTTATTTGGGTTACGTTAATTGTCAATTACAAATTGTCCTTGCATGAGCATGGAGTGCATGTGTGGGTTTATGAGAGTGTGTGTGTGAGAGTGGTCCTTGTGACTAGGCCTGTTTTCAGCCGTCTCCCCAATCCTGGTGGAACAGCCTCTGCCCACCAAACACAAACCCTGAAAACGATTGAGAAGGTTCTAGAACCTACCTACTAAACGGAGTCCCTTGAAGGCTACAGTGCCTGCCTGTCCCTCAAATACACCTAAATGATACGCCATGTGTGCATTTCATGACTAATAGTTTGGAGACTGTTAAAAGCATTTTGAAATGCCACTTTCCCCATTTTGGGGTCTCTCTGTTCGGCTGCAAGCTTCTAGCTAGCAGTTTGTCCTGAGACTCTTCTGGGCCGGCCAGCTAAGGTCCTGGATTGCTTTGTGGTTGTTGTTGGACAACAGCTATCTTGTGGCAGCCTTTTAGTTGTCCTGGATGAGTTCAAACCTCACGTTTTCATGCAGAACGGAGATAGCAGCGGGCATAACTGATATAACGGGGGTCAATGGTGACATAACCATCACAAGTCAAGTCGTCCAGTCATTTGCTTACATTGTCTCAGGAAAAGACCACTGTAAGTGAAAATGATGTGCTCGAGTATTTGAACTGCAGACCTGCCTCACATTGTCACATTTATATTCCTAGCGGTGAACCTCAACCACCACCGGTAAATTATGATGAGTTTGTTGGCATTCTGAAGCAACGCCTGGGTGGCTGATATCACTGGCTGGACTGAGTGAGTAGTGCTATTTTAGGGGCCATCCCAGCATTTTCCTATATGTGAGTGGATTTCTCCCACGTTAAGCTTTTCGCCCCTAGCTGATAGTGTTTACCCCTCTTTTACTACTGACCAGGAAACCATACAAGTTTACATGTCATCACAAATCACTAAAACAATGGGCTGCTGATGCCTGGTGTGTCTCAATTGGCACTGGACCATTGTGATGTGACATCATTACCGTCATGTGACAAAATACAGCGATTTAACGATAAGTCAACTGACAGCCTGACAGTCACCTACTACTCAGGAAAATCTCTCGGCTATGAAGTGCCTCGACTGAAACAATAACACCTCAAATTTCGAATTGAATGGCTTTACCCAGGGACCACCCACCAATTGCGAACAGCCAGGTGTTCATGAATTGCCGTGACGGTGGATGCTGGCAGTACCATAGAAACTCCTACAACAGCACTGCAATGACTCTGATCTGTCAGTTCTAAAATAAAAAGAGACCACTGAGAACAGAAATTTGAAACACAAGAGGAAACCATTGAGTCCATTTCTTGGCTGTTGGGAGGAGTGCAATAGAAGACACAAGCGAGAGAAAGACAAGAGACGAAAACAAACCCTAAGCCTAACCCTAACCGTAACGCTCAAATTGTAATCCTCAAGATTTCCCTAAGGGCCCCGAAGTTAAAAAACACCCCTTGGGGTCCTGATGTTACACTTTAACCCTTGGGGGTTTTAAATTTAAACATAGTTATAATATGTCCTTTCCGCATCCCCAGCATTTATCTTAAAAATAATAGTTTTTACAGCCCTGATGTTAATAGATTCCCCTGGGGACCCTGAGGTTAAATACTGTATACCTCTTAGAGACCTGAGGTTAAAACATTCTTTGGGGCCCTGATGTTAAATTTTATCCCTTGGGTGCTTCAAATTGAAAAATAGCTCTGGGGTCAAATGATGGACCTTTTAGTTTCCCTTATTTTTAGATTAATTTAGAGACATGTAATGAAGCTTTAGATTAAAATAGTAAGGAGCTGTTAGGATTTATCCATTTTATTACAGCTTTTGTTTAAATACATTTTAAAGTATAATTTAATTGTTTACATGTAGTTTTTAGAATTTAGTATGTTTTAACCCTCATATAATTAGATTGCAAATTTTGCATGATTATACTTTATGTAAATATATTTAAAATGTTTTCAGAATGGATTTTGATACAGCATAACCCCTATTTATTATTTATTTAATTTTATAGTGTAAAATAAAATGGATGGTTAAAAGACAAATACATCTGATAAATATTTGGATCAGTGTGCCCTATATGGGTGTTTCTCCACTAATCCTAACCCTACACTCTGGTGACAAAGCCCAAGATGTGATCCTAACTCGTAGTTGAACATTAAATACACATCCTGAAGAACTTTAAATACACACAAGCTTCAAAGTATCCTCAAACTTTAACAATCAGGAAGGCCCTTGACCAATGATGGCCATGCCATCCGTGACCCCCAACATCATCCCTAACAACCAAGTAAGCAAACGCTAAACAAATTGGTACAAAATGGTGACTCCTGCAGAAAACAAAGTGGCAGCACGGGAAGACGTAACATATAGTACAGTCCAAAAGTTTGGACACACCTCCTCATTCAATGTGTTTTCTTTATTTTCATGACCATTTACATTGGTAGATTCTCACTGAAGGCATCAAAACTATGAATGAACACTTGTGGAGTTATGTACTTAACAAAAAAAGATGAAATAACTGAAAACATGTTTTATATTCTAGTTTCTTCAAAACAGCCACCCTTTGCTCTGATTATTGCTTTGCACCCTCTTGGCATTCTCTCGATGAGCTTCAACAGGTAGTCACCTGAAATGGTTTTCACTTCACAGGTGTGCCTTATCAGGGTTATTTAGTGGAATTTCTTGCTTTATCAATGGGGTTGGGACCAGCAGTTGTGTTGTGCAGAAGTCAGGTTAGTTGGACGATCATTTATTTTTCAACAGGACAATGACCCCAAACACACCTCCAGGCTGTGTAAGGGCTATTGGACCAAGAAGGAGAGTGATGGAGTGCTGTAAATGGTCATGAAAATAAAGAAAACACATTGAATGAGGAGGTATGTCCAAACTTTTGGCCTGTACTGTATTTCCAAGAAGTATCAAAATGCTAAAGTCCCATCCCAAAAAAAAAAATGGTAATAAAATAACAGTGCAAACCTGCCAGTTCTAAAACTATTCAGCTTGTTTGGTAAGGTGGATGACTTGTGAATGGCTTTGAAGAAAGTGAATTTACTTCAAATAATGAGAATCCAAATCAAGAATCTTAACCCTTAATACTTGGGGGTTAATGCAAAGGACGCCAAATACTTTTTTGCTGCACTTTTTAAGGTCACGCCACAATTCACCAAGAAGACGTGAAATTTTAATGGAATGCATATTTTTTTCATGCAAAGAGCATCACAATTACTGCAACACGGATCATTTTACATCTTACTGTAAAAACTATAAAAAATAAAACTACTGGAACTATATAAGAAACATCACCTGGATGCACTAGGACACATCATCAGTGATGTATCCTGAGGTCATCGGGCGTTTCGGGTCTCGCAACATCATACACCCTCGCTCAGGTGACCCAGCCGGGGTTGATCACTCCCCAACTTGTAACCCAGTAGCGATCCACGGATCAGCCCTCTTCATCCAAAGCCACCTTGAGGCTTTCTCTGCGGCTTCACTTGCGGATTTAATGGCCCTCTTCTTGGCCGCTCCCGTTATGCCCAACCGTGTGAGGACTCTGCAGAGTGAGCGTCCTGCAAATCCTCTGCAAACAATTTCTATGGGCTCATAGAGTACCCTCCAGCCTCTGCCCTGGCACTCCTCCACCAGCTCCTGGTACTTGGCGCGTTTCCTCTCACTAGCGTCCTCGATATGCTCTTCCCAGGGCACTGTCAGTTCCAGCATGATCAGCTGTTTTGAGGCCTCAGATGTAGTGATCATGTCTGGCCGGAGTGTTGTTGTTATAATTTGCTACGGGAACTTTAGCTGGTTACCCAAGTCAGCCTGCAGCTGCCAGTCAGAGGCTGTGTGGAAGAGGCCTGTTGTTACTGCCTTTGCCTGGGATTGCTCTCCCGCTTTAACGAAGGTAACTGCCTTCATTGGGCCGTGGAGGAGTTTGCTTGTCTTGATGGCTGCAGTCAAGCTTTCAACAACTGCCTTGAGCACCTTGTCATGGCGTCACCGGTAGCGGCCGTCTGCCAGTGCCTTTGGGCAGCTGCTGAGTAGATGTTCTAGAGAGCCTCTTCCTGAAAAAAATGGGGGCAGGATGGTGTCTCACTCTTTCCCCAGATATGGAGGTTTGCTAGGCTTGGCAGGGCATCGTAGACCGCCTGCACCAGGAACCGGACACGAAAGAAATCTCCCTGCATGATGTCCGACCATGTGATTCTTCACTGGAGAGTACTCTCCCACCTTGTCCACCTTGTTGCCGGAGTCTTACTGCCCTGCTCACTCTCTCTTCCTCCGGGCCTTGCTGACCTGGGATCTTTGGGAAGTAGCCCAGACCTGCTCTACCTGTTGCCACAGTGCCAACCAGAGCCTTCTGTCTCAGGCGTGACTCTGCCACCTCCACAGCCTTCTCCTTCCTCCATTTCCTGCCTGTCCTCACCTGAATGCCAGCTGCTGACACCTTACAATCCTTGAAGTCCCTGTACTGTAGGGCTTCTCTGGTGTGTGCTACCATGAATTCTTCCATGAGGACGCTAAATGGTAGCCGCAGGATGTTCCTTGTTCCATACAGTGCTGCGCTGGTGAGGCTGTGTGGGAGTCCCAGCCACCTTCGAAGAAAGCTGCTGATCTTCTTTTCAAGGGACTTAACTGTTGAAAATGGGACTGCATACACCTGCAGATGCCATAGGACCCGGGGCAGGATTGAGTGCTGATAGATCCAGGCTTTAAACCTACCAGGCAGGCCAGACCTATCAACCTTGGTGAGCCATGTCCCACCTCCTGCGTGGATTTCTGAATGGCAGCTGTGTCTATCAGACATGAGTCAAAGACTTTCCCCAAACTCTTGACTGGCTGCTCCATGATGGATGGGATGACTGTTCCCGCAATAACAAATCGGTACTTATCAGTCACCCTCCCCTTCTTCAGCACCACGGACCTTGACTTGGAAGGCTTAAAACTCATCCTTGCCCATGTGATGAGTCTCTCAAGTCCTTGTAGGATCCACCTGCTCCCTGATACCGATGTTGTCGTGATGGTTAGATTATCCATATAGGCCCTTATCGGGGTCTGTCATACACCCGACTTATACCTCAGCTACCTTGACCACCATATTGATGACAAGGGCAAAGAGAATAACTGAGATGGTGCAGCCTGTTATTATTCCCTTGCCAAGCCGATGCCAGTCTGATATTTCTGACCCAGATGTGACCCTTATCCTGAAGTTATCTATTATCCTGAAGGATCTATTATTATATGTACAGTGGTGTGAAAAACTATTTGCCCCCTTCCTGATTTCGTATTCTTTTGCATGTTTGTCACACAAAATGTTTCTGATCATCAAACACATTTAACCATTAATCAAATATAACACAAGTAAACACAAAATGCAGTTTTTAAATGATGGTTTTTATTATTTAGGGAGAAAAAAATCCAAACCTACATGGCCCTGTGTGAAAAAGTAATTGCCCCCTGAACCTAATAACTGGTTGGGCCACCCTTAGCAGCAATAACTGCAATCAAGCGTTTGCGATAACTTGCAATGACTCTTTTACAGCGCTCTGGAGGAATTTTGGCCCACTCATCTTTGCAAAATTGTTGTAATTCAGCTTTATTTGAGGGTTTTCTATCATGAACCGCCTTTTTAAGGTCATGCCATAGCATCTCAATTGGATTCAGGTCAGGACTTTGACTAGGTAACTCCAAAGTCTTCATTTTGTTTTTCTTCAGCCATTCAGAGGTGGATTTGCTGGTGTGTTTTGGGTCATTGTCCTGTTGCAGCACCCAAGATCGCTTCAGCTTGAGTTGACAAACAGATGGCCGGACATTCTCCTTCAGGATTTTTGGTAGACAGTAGAATTCATGGTTCCATCTATCACAGCAAGCCTTCCAGGTCCTGAAGCAGCAAAACAACCCCAGACCATCACACTACCACCACCATATTTTACTGTTGGTATGATGTTCTTTTTCTGAAATGCTGTGTTCCTTTTACGCCAGATGTAACGGGACATTTGCCTTCCATAAAGTTCAACTTTTGTCTCATCAGTCCACAAGGTATTTTCCCAAAAGTCTTGGCAATCATTGAGATGTTTCTTAGCAAAATTGAGACGAGCCCTAATGTTCTTTTGCTTAACAGTGGTTTGCGTCTTGGAAATCTGCCATGCAGGCCGTTTTTGCCCAGTCTCTTTCTTATGGTGGAGTCGTGAACACTGACCTTAATTGAGGCAAGTGAGGCCTGCAGTTCTTTAGACGTTGTCCTGGGGTCTTTTGTGACCTCTCGGATGAGTCGTCTCTGTGCTCTTGGGGTAATTTTGGTCGGCCGGCCACTCCTGGGAAGGTTCACCACTGTTCCATGTTTTTGCCATTTGTGGATAATGGCTCTCACTGTGGTTCACTGGAGTCCCAAAGCTTTAGAAATGGCTTTATAACCTTTACCAGACTGATAGATCTCAATTACTTCTGTTCTCATTTGTTCCTGAATTTCTTTGGATCTTGGCATGATGTCTAGCTTTTGAGGTGCTTTTGGTCTACTTCTCTGTGTCAGGCAGCTCCTATTTAAGTGAGTTCTTGATTGAAACCGGTGTGGCAGTAATCAGGCCTGGGGGTGGCTATGGAAATTGAACACAGGTGTGATACACCACAGTTAGGTTATTTTTGAACAAGGGGGCAATTACTTTTTCACACAGGGCCATGTAGGTTTGGATTTTTTTCTCCCTAAATAATAAAACCATCATTTAAAAACTGCATTTTGTGTTTTCTTGTGTTATATTTGACTAATGGTTAAATGTGTTTGATGATCAGAAACATTTTGCGTGACAAACATGCAAAAGAATAAGAAATTAGGAAGGGGGCAAATAGTTTTTCACACCACTGTATACAGTGCAACTGATGGCATTGATGAAATTCAGTAAATCACCAAGCCAACTGCGCTTGAACTGGCTGCACGCAAGAACACACAGACGCCAACGCTGATGCTTGCAGGCCAGTCTAGTGCAGCAGCTGAATCCCAGGTACAGCGATGCTGATTCGCTAGGGGACGCCAGTGGTCCCGAGCAGACTGCTCGACGAATGTACAGCACAGACTGAGCAGCTCTGGCATGCTAGCAAACTGCACTGGGTACAGACTTCAGCTGGTTGCGGTGTTCAACAAATGTAACCACCGAATATACTCGGCTCTGGCGTGCTGGCAAATTGCATTGGCGACTGACTATAGCCGGTTATGGTGGTTTAAGGGTTAACTACTATACCACACAAGACCCCCACCCCCAAATTATGAGTGGAACTCAACAGGAGACATACTTTGCTCCTTCTTCTTCATATTTTTCACTGATCCCCACTATTCTCTATTGTTTCTTTCCAGTCCTTCTGTGGTGGCGATCTGCACCACCACCACCACTACCACCTGATCAAGGCACCATGAAGCCCCCCTGAGATGATGAAAGGAGGGTGGGCATCTCAGCTTTCCATGAAACCAACAAATGAAAAATGAAAAGCTTTGATTTAGGAACATTTATGTTAGGTAGAATGGCCAGTGGTGGCTGGGTGGTCTTTTGGCCTTGGACCCCCTGCAGATTTTGCTTCTTTCTTTTTGCTCCAGCCCATTTAGAATTTTTTGTTTAGTTTATTTTTTCCCTGTCCTACCAGCCATCTGACCTTCCCTTGTCTTGTCATTACTTATTTTTTAATATGTATTGCCTAATCTTTTTTCATTTCATATAACTTTCTTTTTATTTTGTCACCAGCTCCATTGTTGCATGGAAATGTGCGATAGAAATAAACGTTGTTGCTGTTCTTTGTATCATACAATTTTAATCGTTAATTCATTTCTAATAGCGTTCAAGTGACAATGATAATCTTTTGTCACCAAGAAGCCTGAACAGAAGTTCAAATCATGGAGTGCATTGCCACAATCTCACTACAAATACGGATACCCCCAAAACCCCTGGGGTCACTTTGCTGTGCCACTGCCATCACTGCATCGGCCTATGGCGTCTCTGCCCCTTGTCTGTTTGCCACCCCCTTATTCATATTTAGTAGTCATCCCCACCCGCTCTTCACTTCTGGAAACTTCTCTCTCTAATATGTGACCCATTTGTAAACAAGGCACTTGCCATTGCTTAGATGAAAATCTCCCATTCTATATTATTCTATCAGATTTTCCACATTTGTAATGTACATCCATCTAGACACGATCATGCAAAATGTACCTTTAAACGACTTTCCTGTCTTTATACTGTATGAAGACCTGCGTAATCCGTCATCCTGCTAGAACCCCGGCACCTCTACAGGAGTAAATTGTGCTCAATCAGCATTTATCATGCAGCTTTGTTTTCCATTAGGCGTCCATGATGTTTGACACGCTTTTGTAAACTTGCAGTGCTGTCACGGATGGTGCTTAGAAGAGGACCGGCCATTTATCTTTCAGGGCAAAATATATCTGTCTGACTTGGGGGCTTTATCTCAATGGCTCTGAAGTCTATTTATAAAAATCGTGAGCAGAGAGCTTTGATAGGAGACTGCAGGGGATTAACGGCTCCGGCCAGCGGGGCTTGAGAAAGATACGGTACACACCTAATGAGATCCCTTCAGAAGATGGTGGGATTTTACTTTCGACAGCTGGGAAGGGCAGAGGACAGCGGCAGTAATGAGGGTGACTCACTCGGCTCGTATGACCTGTCGCGTCTCATGATTTGTTGGGTAGACAGTGTGAAATCACCAACAAAGCCTGCTATAGACTCGCAATGTAACATTCAGCCCTACTGCCTTTCTTTCTTTCTTTCTTTCTTTCTTTCTTTCTTTCTGTCTGTCTGTCTGTCTGTCTGTCTGCCTGCCTTGGTTTAACCAGGGTTCCATCTTTGTTCTGGGTGTCTTTTTTCTCTTTATTTCCTCCTTCTGATGTATTTTAGATTGATGTAAGCTGTTAAGAATATTGTCTTGTTTATTTATTTTGCATTACTTTATGGTTGTTGAACATTAAATTGTTCTGTAAATTATGTTCTTTCTGTGGAGCCGGGGAGGGCGGGGCCACCTGATGCTGTAGCACTCAGTGCTATTTAACGTGAAACTCTTGCCTTGACATTCTGTTCATGGCCTCTACTTTGGCTTACCAGTTTGCATCTTGTGAGTGGATTCCCTAGATATCGACGCCTGCCTTTCTGTTTAATTTCAAATTCAAGTAGTTCATACTTCAGATGTCACCTTTTTTGCTGATTTTGTTCATTGCCCATGTTAACATTGTCGAATATTTTGTTTCTTTATGTTTAAGCATCTCTTATTATGTGCCATGTAATTTGACGGTGAGAGGTTGGAGCAACCCGTCCATCAGCGTCAGGGGACTGCCCACAGTCCCCTGCGGTTCATTGTGAAAGCTCTTGTGGGGTGGGTGGTGAGGACTCTTGATATTATTCTGTGACTTTGAGATTTCTGAATATTTTGAACCCTTCCCCTGTTTTTTGACTTTTCATTCTGAGGGTTACGTCAGGAAGGGCATCCGGTGTAAAATTGGGCTAGATCAATATGCGGACAAAGATGATCCACTGTGGCAACCCCTAACGGGACCAGCGGAAAGAAGGTGATGATTCTGGATTGTGTATTTCGACATTGTTTACTTCTGGTGTTTCGATTTTGAGGGTATTGCCTTCTGTACCTTTGTGCTTCTTGGAGTTTATTTTTCTTTAACAGAACTTTTTGTTAACCCTTAACCCGCCACAATCTTTGGGGGATGGGGGGTGGGGGGGGTGGGGTAGGGTGTTAACGCACCCCCAGACGCCAAATACTTTTTTGCTGCAATTTCTAAGAAAACATCACAATTCACCAAGAAAAAGTGAAATTTTAATGGAACACATATGTTTTCTCATGCAAAGAGCATCACAATTACTGCAACACGGATCATTTTACACCCTGCCAATGAACTGTAAAAACTATAAAAAAAACTACTGGAACAATCTCTTATTGTATGTACAAGATGCAACTGACAACATGGATGAAATTCAGTCAATCACCGACTGCGCCAACTGCACTTGAACTGGCTGCACGCAAGAACACACAGAGGCCAACACTGATGCTGGCAAGCCAGTCTAGTGCAGCGGCTGAATCCCAGGGACAGTGATGCTGATTCACAAGGGGGCACCAGTTGTCACGAGGGGGCTGCTCAACAAATATACAAAACAGAGTGATCAGCGCCAGCGTGCTGGCAAATTACACTGGGAACTGACTAGAGCCGATTGCAGCATTCAATGAATGTACGTCACCAAATATACTTGGCTCCGGCATGCTGGGAAATTGCATTGGGAACTGACTATAGCCGGTTCTGGCAGTTTAAGAGTTAAAATAAGTCGCTTATTTTTTTATTTATGAAGATTCTTCATTGCCTTTAAGTATAACAAGCTGGGGTTTCATGGTATTCTCCCCTCTAGTGGGCATTTTTGGGACTTTTATTCTTGGGAACACTTTATCTCATTAGACATTCATTAAAAGAAATATAAAGTCTAAAATGTTGGAAGTAGAAATGTTAGAGTTGAATACGCAGTGGGAGGTCTAAAGCTTGAATGTACAGCTTATGAGAAGGACCTGGGGGTTTGTAGTGGGATCTCTACACTGAGACAGTGAACAGATGCAATCAATAAAGCTATTATGAGGGCACCAGTCGAAGACTAATAAATAATAAAAATTTTAAATAATTAGGTTAATAAATTGGGTAGCGCTGCTGCCTCGCAGTAAGGAGACCTGGGGGTTCGCTTCCCGGGTCCTCCCTGCGTGGAGTTTGCATGTTCTTCCCGTGTCTGCGTGGGTTTCCTCCCACAGTCCAAAGACATGCCGGTTAGGTGCATTGGCGATTCTAAATTGTCCCTAGTGTGTGCTTGGTGTGTGGGTGTGCCCTGTGGTGGGCTGGCACCCCGCCGGGGTTTTGTTTCCTGCCTTTACACCCTGTGTTTGCTGGGATTGATTCCAGCGGACCCCCTGTGACCCTGTAGTTAGGATATAGCGGGTTGGATAATGGATGGATGGAAGTTAATAAAATATAACATAAATCAAGTTTATTAATAAATAATAAGGTTAATGGAATAACAAGAATATTTTCACTTTTCACCAGCGTCTATCCTGTGTATTCGCGTGTGCCTCAACTTCTCTTACCTGCTGCTCCCGATCTCACGGCCATTCCCATAAAGCCTGCTTCTCAGACTCGGCCATTATTTTCAAGGTGCCTTTCTCGTCTCCTGCCTGATTTTATACTTTCTATATGTTTAAGGTGACTCTCTTAGCATGCGTCTTTACTATTCCTCGTGAATCTCACTTGCGCTTCTTCTTTCTTTGCATCACACTGAGCAATCTGATTACTATGAGGGCCTGGACACACAGACCTTATCATTTTATTATATAGTAGATATAGTGCATGGGGTACTATAAGTCAAGGGAGGTTATGCTTGAATTATATAGTGTCACAGATGGCTGGGGAGGGTGACCTTGCCGGGACGCCTCCCCCAGACAATGTGGGGGCAACCATCCTGGTGGATATGGGGACCACGGGTACAGAGCTTTGAAGCTTAACCCTGTAGGGGCTCATGGTCACCTCCAGGAGGTGCCCCAATGCCTTGGGAGCCCTGGACCTCAGCACTTCCGCCACACCTGGAAGTGCTGGGGGGAGAGGAGCGGGGACACCCACAGTCGGCACTTCCGCCACACTGGGGAGTGCCGGTGGAAGATTGTCGTGAGGCACCTGGAGCATATCCGGGTGATTATAAAAGGGGCCGCCTGCCGCCATACGAGGACTTGAGTCGGGTGGAAGAAGGACGAGATCTTTGAGGAGAGGAGTGGAGGCGGCTGTTATACTCAGTTTGTTATAATATTAGGTTTAATGTCACTGTCTCTATGCACACTGTTATGGATTTATTCATACAGGCAGACCAAGTATGGTACATATGGACTAGGCTGCATGTAGAAACCATTAGCCTAGCAGTTTGGAGAATGGGACACACTGCAGTGTGAGCATTGTGCTCTTCTTGTTGGAGCTGGGGTTTGTGTTCACTGTCCTAGTTTGGAGACCAGAGAGGGGCATTGTACTATTCCTGAGATGAAACTGAATCCTTACTTTCCTTGTTTGGAGACCGGAGAGGGCCCTGCACGTGGACAAGACAGTATAAATACATGGAACAAGCAGTCAAACCCTTAGAAGCTGTCAGGCGGAAGATTATGTCATCCATCTGGAAAACCATTTCAGCGTGGTGACGAAAGATGGCAGACTGCGTAGATCAAGACTCCCAAACCCTGATAGAGTCTGTCATAAGCTTCCCGCCTGTAGCCGCGTAAAACCGTCAGTAAAGTAAGCTAAAGTATATCTTTGTCTCTCATGTGAAGTCTGTACCGCCGTAATCACGATGGGAGGGATATCACCTTTTCTGTCGTATTTCTAGATTTTACGGTTACTTACCAAGCCGCAATGTCAAAAGAACACATTTCTGGAGAGCTAATGCCTCCTAAGGAAACAGCGGCCTGAAGAGAAATGAGGCATTTGATTGGTGGCCTGGACTTTGGGGACTTTTGGAGTGTGTTGCACTTTTGTACATATGGCAATGAAGAATAAACATATGTTGGGTGACTTGAACGCGTCCACCTGTCTGTGTCCGGGCCAGCTACCACACTAGTTTTGGCCTCCATATTACAAACAAGAGACATAGCAGCACTAGAGAAAGTCCAGAGAGGAGCGACTCGGCTGATTCAGGACCATGGTCAGTGATCATTGAGGAAACACCAACCCTGATTAACTGTTTCAGGGTTAGGGTTAGGGTTAGGGCAAATAGAGATTAAGAGGCAAGGCTGACGTTTCTCTTAATAGAAGTATGAAGTGGATCCGTTACTTTAAAATAAATGCCTGAACAGTAATGCATGGACACACATGGAAACTTGTTTCGGGCAGATTTCAAAGAAATGTTTGAAGGTTATTCATCACTAAGAAAGAAACATCAAACACATGGAAGAAACAACCAAGTAGCCTGGTGGAGAGTAGACCTTTAAGTTCCTTCAAATGTCAACTTGATGTTATTTTGGAAGAATGCAAGAGAACAGGACTGACTAGCTTTGTTGGGAGGAATGGCCTGCTCTCGTCATAGTTGTTCTAATGCTGGAATGGAAGGTGCACTCCACAGTGCCAAATATGAGCTACGGTATAATAAAACATGAGTTTCTAAGCTTCTAAAGCAGGATGGATTTAACAAACATTTCTTGTTTCAGAACCAATGTCACGTGAGAAATCAAGTATCAGGTTGTCATTGAATTTCTGGGGCTGGAGAACCGTATGGCCTGTGAGACTCATTGTCTTCACTTGTAAGCCACAGTCAAAAGATGGGCTGCAGAATTTAGTTATAAAAGGATATCAATTCCAGATGTGTGACGATGCGGGTTCGGCTCCACACTCCCATCGCTGTTTGGGAGCCCTTGAACCCAACACCGTCGATAATGTTACCGAGTGAGCTAGTCAGTGAAGGCAACAAGTAAGCAAGGGGATGATATATAAAAAAAGTGCAAAAGTGCTTTTATTTAAAAGAGTCAACAAAACAAAGTGTTCATAAAGTGCATTGATTCCAATTCTTCAATAAATAATCCAATTAAAGATAAACGTGGAGGTTAAAACACACACAAAAAAAAAAATCCTTTAAAACGAGGTTAAAACGTTCAAATAAATAGGAAGCAGTCTTTAAAAACAACAACGATCCCGGTGCTTCTTTTAACCTGCGACTTGTCCAGGCTCCGCAACAGGGGAGCCACTCTTACTCTGCAGCTGCCCTTTTCTCGGCACTTACTCGAGACTGGAGACCTCCCGATCACTGGCTCCGGTCTGGCATTCATTCCAGTCCCCGAGACTTGGTTTCCACCAACGGCCAGGTCGCTCACATTGGGGACTCCAACCACCAAGCCTCCCGACTTCAGCTGCCTATCCGCGGCCTTCTGCGGCTCGTCGCCTTCCCCTGGTCACTCCCGCTACGTAGTCGCTCAGCGGGAGCAACAACAACTCAAACGCCTGGGTGTCGGCCTAACACCCAGCTTCCTCGCACCTGCCCACGAGCGCTCGTTCACTCGCCCACCGACTTCTCTCCGACTTGCTTCCTCTCTCCCTCTAACCTCCGTCCTCTTCCTTTTCTCTCTCGTTCTTTTTTTTCCCCTCTTCAAACTGACTCGCGCTTCTATTTAAGCAACGAAGGACCATAGCAGTTGCAGCAAATTAGCCACGGAACAATCACGGATGTGGGCAGTCCTTCACCTGTGCACTCGGTGAGAAACGCCCACACCGCTGATCGTCCCGCGGCTTGCCATGGCCCAAAGCCCCCTCGCTAAGCCGACACGAGAGCGGTGATTATTTATTTAAAATGGCCTTTGTTAAACGAGCTCAGCGAGCTGTGGACCCGCTATACCACAGGGTGGGCCGATTTTCAACATTAATGAAAAGGTGGAGTGAATCATAATGGAGAACCGGAGGTTGAGAGTGTGTGAGGCAGTAGACACTATTAGAATCGGTTACAGTATTAGTGGCAGGTACTGGGGTGTTGTACTGTGTTAGCCATTATGAATGTAGTGAGAAGTCAAGCTGAATGACACTTTTTATTGGCTAACTAGAAAGATCACAATAGGCAAGCTTCTGCAGCAACTCAGGCCCCTTCTTCAGGCAAGATGTAATCATTATTTGGTTAAATTCATTCTTCATTAACAGTTAAACACAAACAGTCGGTGCATACTGAATGTCCGG
The DNA here is from genome assembly GCF_016835505.1 of Polypterus senegalus. Taxonomy (NCBI): domain Eukaryota; kingdom Metazoa; phylum Chordata; class Cladistia; order Polypteriformes; family Polypteridae; genus Polypterus; species Polypterus senegalus. Next base: position 27,825,920 of record NC_053155.1, on the reverse strand, counting down.
AATGTGGACACATCTATGCTGGGCTCCATCAAACTCGTGGCCCAGGATAAGCCAAAAACAAGGCCACAAGGCTCTAAATACAGCCTAAAAAAATCAAACTTCAACCTGGCCTCAAACTCAAAAAGCAGACTTCTCGGCCTCTGTGGTCCAAAACTGAAGAAACGATAAAGTAGGGATGAAGAAAAATCATAAATAGAACCCTGTCCCAAAAAACAACATTAACAGTTTTATTAACAAAATTCAAAAACAAGAGCAAAATGAAAAAAAAAAAAAAAACTGAATTAAAATGAGACTTGCCTAAAAGGCAAAGCCAATCAAATGATACCAAATCCAGAAAACAATATCCTTTAAACAGAGCTGAAAATCAGATCCAGAAATCATAAATAAAAAGGACTTACATAATCAAAGTTGAAAAAAGGAGCTAAAAAAACAAGACTGTAATCCTGTAATGTGTGTGTTTGTAATGGAGACCTGGCTCAAGGCTCTGGACTGGTAAGCAATACCAGCACTGGGACAAGAGGGGGCGCCACTGCTGACACAGCATTGTTTTTATTTTCCCCACAACTCTAAGGGATGTCAGCTGGAGGACAATTTAACTCACTTCCTGCTCTCTGGTAGTAAGCCCCGCCCCTTCTGAAGAAGCCAGTCAGTATTGGACTCGTCAGCAATGAAGTCAGAATACTCAGAACTCTGCATGTTGTTTTATTTAAAGTGCTGTTTATTTTCATTCTTTTTGACATTTACTAGCAGCTGGCATTAAACGGGGGACCCACTGGTTCTCCAACATGTTGTCTGACTCCTGCATATACTTATATACATATATACTTCCTTAGAAGGCTGGCGTCCTTCAACATCCGCAATAAGATGCTGCAGATGTTCTATCAGACGGTTGTGGCGAGCGTCCTCTTCTACGCGGTGGTGTGCTGGGGAGGCAGCATAAAGAAAAAGGACGTCTCACACCTGGACAAACTGGTGAGGAAGGCAGGCTCTATTGTAGGCACGGAGATGGACAGCGACGGGCGCTGAGCAGACTCCTGTCAATCATGGAGAATCCACTGCATCCACTGAACAGGATCATCTCCAGACAGAGGAGCAGCTTCAGTGACAGACTGCTGTCACCGTCCTGCTCCACTGACAGACTGAGGAGACCCCACACTATGCGACACTTCAGGTCCACCCAGGGGGGTAAACGTTAACATTATATATAAGTTATTGTCTGTTTTACCTGCATTGTTATCATTTTTTACTTTAATATTGTTCTTTATCAGTATGCTGCTGCTGGAGTATGTGAATTTTCCCCATGGGATTAATAAAGTATCTATCTATCTATCTATCTATCTATCTATCTATCTATCTATCTATCTATCTATCTATCTATCTATCTATTATATAGTGCCTTTCTTATCTATCTATCTATCTATCTATCTATCTATCTATCTATCTATCTATCTATCTATCTATCTATTTATCTATCTATCTATCTATCTATTTATCTATCTATAATATAGTGCCTTTCTTATCTATCTATCTATCTATCTATCTATCTATCTTTCTATCTATTATATAGTGCCTTTCTTATCTATCTATCTATCTATCTATCTATCTATCTATCTATCTATCTATATATCTATTATATAGTGCCTTTCTTATCTATCTATCTGTCTATTTTATAGTGACTTTCTTATCTATCTATCTATCTATTATATAGTGCCTTTCTTATCTATCTATCTATCTATCTATCTATCTATCTATCTATCTATCTATTATATAGTGCCTTTCTTATCTATCTATCTATCTATCTATCTATCTATCTATCTATCTATCTATCTATCTATATATTTATTATATAGTGCCTTTCATATCTATCTATCTATCTATCTATCTATCTATCTATCTATCTATCTATCTATCTATCTATCTATCTATCTATCTATCTATTATATAGTGCCTTTCTATCTATCTATCTATCTATCTAATTACAGTCATATGAAAATTTTTGGGAACTCCTCTTAATTTTTTAGATTTTTGTTTATCATTGGCTGAGCTTTTAATATCTGATATGCCTTATGGAAACGTAGTATTTCAGCAGTGACATTAAGTTTATTGGATTAACAGAAAATATGCAATTTGCATCATAACAAAATTAGACAGGTGCATAAATTTGGGCACCTCGGGGTATATGAGATATGATATCAATACTTAGTTGAGCCTCCTTTTGCTCCTTTTTCCTCTAGACGCTGTCCTCCTATAGCCTTTGAGTGTCTGGATTCTGGATGTTGGTATTTCTGACTATTCTTCCATACAAAATCTCTCCAGTTCAATTCAATTTGATGGCTGCCGAGCAAGGACTTTTCCACACAATGCTAGATGTTGAAAAAAGGGTCCCAAGACAAGTTTAGCAGCTTTAGACTTCAACAGGGTTCTCCATTTGTAAAGTTTCCAGTTGTGACTTGTTTTTCTGTTTACTCCATTGTAAGATATTTTATGTCCAGTTCAGGATTTTTCTTTATATTTTTGACGTTTTAAAGCCAGCTCCCCTTTATAGACCTGTGAAGGCCGAAGCCAGCAGGTAGTAGTTGTTGTAAGACTTGCAGGATTGGGGTACACTGGTGAAACGTCTTAGCCTGCCCCTGCCTTGTGCCTCTGTGTGAAGGCCTCCCAATTTTAGGAATGATAGCCAACAGGAGGACCTTGTCTAAAAATGACTGTCACTCCTAAACGACTTGTACGATATTTTTGGCAAACCCCTTAAATTAAAGTTGAAAGTCTAGACTTCAATCACCTCTTGATTGCTTTATTTCAAATCCACTGTGGAGGTGTGCAGAGCCAAAAGAATGAAAATTGTGTCACAGTCCAACTACTTATGTACCTGACTACAGCGCAGAATGACTCCGGTGTTATGTATGGAAGAGGCAACAGAAACGTTGGCACACTCACCAAACACCTTCAGAAGCAGCTCGCTCTGGTCCACTCCAGCTTTATTTGTGGCCTTGCAGAAATAGGAGCCCCCATCATCTTTCTTAATATTTCGGACAGTGAGCTCGGTACTCTTCTCTCTCATCAGATACTGGTCTGACTCTTCAATAAGTCTGCCATTCCTACAAGACAAAAATATTCATCAAATGAAGATGTTAACCTGATTATTCAACTTTCACCAGTATGTATGGTCTACAATTTGATTTAGGGCCGCCATCTTACCAGAGAACAAAACAAGAAGCCATGCACATCAAAAAGCTAAATGTGTTGATGTCTACTGTGGCAGATAGGGGGCGCTCTCAAGTCTTTGCCACACCCAAAATTACACTAAAGTGGCTGAAATGCCCTGTGGTGGGCTGGTGCCCTGCCCAGGGTTTGTTTCCTGCCTTGCGCCCTGTGTTGGTTGGGATTGGCTCCAGCAGACCCCCGTGACTCTGTAGTTCGGATATAGCGGGTTGGATAATGGATGGATGGATGGCTGAAATGCCAAGTTAATGAAGGGTTATTTGTGAAATAGTACCAGGCAGCAAAGGACCACAATATAAAGGAAACCAACAAGTAAAATAACAGCATTTGGACGCCTCCAGCTTTGTTAATAGTTGTTGTTTCTCTTTTGGTATGTGATGCTGGTTTGTTTATTCACGGGCATGGCCATCGTGTTTATCATTTCTACAGGACTGGATGGAAAATGCAGACTTGAAGTATCAGGAGACGGGTTTCAGACAAGCTCTCTCTGGGTCAGGTGACCACCACCTTTTCTGGGCAGCGCTGCCACTACAGTACCGTACACACGGGTGGGCCACAGTAGGTTTACAGTTGTTCGTATGGAAAATGACAAGCAGGATATGATTGCTACATTCAAGGGCACTTTAATAATACTGTAGTGATGATAAGAACTTGACAAATAATACAAATAAATAATACAAGAATAAACTCTGTGTTTTAGATTACACACAACTGTAAACCTACTTTTGTCCACCCCTCTATACAGTATATACAGTTGTGCTTGAAATTTATAAACCCTTTAGAATTTTCTATATTTCTGCATAAATATGACCTAAAACATCATCAGATTTTCACTCAAGTCCTAAGAGTAGATAAAGAGAAACCAGTTAAACAAATGAGACAGAAATATTATACTTGGTCATTTATTTATTAAGGAAAATGATCGAATATTACATATTTGTGAGTGGCAAAAGTATGTGAACCTTTGCTTTCAGTATCTGGTGTGACCCCCCAATAACTGCAACTAAAAGTTTCCGGTAACTTCTGATCATTCCTGCACACCGGCTTGAAGGAATTTGAACCCATTCCTCTGTACAGAACAGCTTCAACTCTGAGATGTTGGTGGGTTTCCTCACATGAACTGCTCTCTTCAGGTCCTTCCACAACATTTCGGTTGGGTTAAGGTCAGGACTTTGACTTGGCCATTCTAAAACATTAACTTTATTCTTCTTTAACCATTCTTTGGTAGAACGACTTGTGTGCTTAGGGTCGTTGTCTTGCTGAATGACCCACCTTCTCTTGAGACTCAGTTCATGTCCTGACATTTTCTTTTAGAATTCTCTGATATAATTCAGAATTCATTGTTCCATCAATGAAGGCAAGCCATCCTGGCCCAGATGTAGCAAAACAGGCCCAAACCCTGATACTACCACCACCATGTCTCACAGATGGGATAAGGTTCTTATGCTGGAATGCAGTGTTTTCCTTTCTCCAAACAGAACACTTTTCATTTAAACTAAAAAGTTCTATTTTGGTCTCATCCGTCCACAAAACCTTCTTCCAATAGCCTTCTGGTTTGTCCACGTGATCTTTAGCAAACTGCAGACGAGCAGAAATGGTTTTTTTTGGAGAGCAGTGGCTTTCTCCTTGCAACCCTGCCATGCACTCCATTGTTGTTCAGTGTTCTCCTCATGGTGGACTCATGAACATGAACATTAGCCAATGTGAGAGAGGCCTTCAGTTGCTTAGAAGTTACCCTGTGGTCCTTTGTGACCTCGCTGACTATTACACGTGTGCCTTGCTCTTGGAGTGATCTTTGTTGGTCGACCACTCCTGGGGAGGGTAACAATGGTCTTGAATTTCCTCCATTTGTACACAATCTGTCTGACTGTGGATTGGTGGAGTCCAAACTCTTTAGAGATGGTTTTGTAACCTTTTCCAGCCTGATGAGCATCAACAACTCTTTTTGTGAGGTCCTCAGAAATCTCCTTTGTTCGTGCCATGATACACTTCCACAAACCTGTGTTGTGAAGAGCAGACTTTGATAGATCCTGTTCTTTAAATAACACAGGGTGCCCACTCACACCTGATTGGCATCCCATTGATTGAAAACACCTGACACCTCACCTTCAAACTAACTGATCATCCTAGAGGTTCACATACTTTTGCCACTCACAAATATGTAATATTAAGTCATTTTCCTCAATAAATAAATGACCAAGTATAATATTTTTGTCTCATTTGTTTAACTGGTTTCTCTTTATCTACTTTTAGGCCTTGATTGAAAATCTGATGATGTTTCTAGATCATATTTAGGCAGAAATACAGAAAATTCTAAAGTGTTCACAAACTTTCAAGCACCACTGTATATGTTATAGAGTTCCTGTCAAATAATACAAAGAGTACATGACACGTGTTTCACTCTAATTGGGTCACATGAGATGTACGCACCTTGGCTTCCCTTTATGGGGATTAAACCTTGGACATCAGCGTGTGAGCCGAAGCTTCTGATATTGCATCACGGTCTACACCAGGGGGTAGAGCACAGTATTATATCCAATTGGCAAACATCTGCCATGCCCTCTCAGTTGTGAGAAACAGCTCTTAGAGATGTTACACAGTACCTGCCAAATAATACAAAGAGTACACGACACGTGTTTTGCCCTAATTAAGGCTCATCAGGTGACCGGCCGACCAATCACAAGCATCCCCTGCTAGGTGACCACCCAAATAATCAGAAGGTGTTTCAGACCTATGGATATAATACTACGACCTACACCCTGCTGAGTAAGTGAACCAGCTGCCGTGGCGCAACATCCCCAAAAGTGGAAGCAAAGGTGTGTACATCTGATGAGCAGACAACCCGAGGGAAATCCTGCTTGGGCCTGTCAACACCACTTCTGTTTCCAGCCCCAGTGACATCAATTCCTCTGACCGTCTATAAAAATGCCATCTTGTTACCATTAAGGCAGTTCTGTCTTGAACTCAGTCTATAAGGACTTTTCTTTGATTGTTTCTTTTTTGCATTTATTCCAAGCATATGGGGTGGCTACTCCAAACCTTTTTCTGCAAATTTATTATCTTTTACTATATACACTCACCTAAAGGATTATTAGGAAGACCATACTAATACGTTGTTTGACCCCCTTTCGCCTTCAGAACTGCCTTAATTCTACGTGGCATTGATTCAACAAGGTGCTGAAAGCATTCTTTAGAAATGTTGGCCCATATTGATAGGATAGCATCTTGCAGTTGATGGAGATTTGTGGGATGCACATCCAGGGCACGAAGCTCCCGTTCCACCACATCCCAAAGATGCTCTATTGGGTTGAGATCTGGTGACTGTGGGGGCCATTTTAGTACAGTGAACTCATTGTCATGTTCAAGAAACCAATTTGAAATGATTCGAGCTTTGTGACATGGTGCATTATCCTGCTGGAAGTAGCCATCAGAGGATGGGTACATGGTGGTCATGAAGGGATGGACATGGTCAGAAACAATGCTCAGGTAGCCCGTGGCATTTAAGCGATGCCCAATTGGCACTAAGGGGCTTAAAGTGTACCAAGAATACATCACCCACACCATTACACCACCACCTCCAGCCTGCAAAGTGGTAACAAGGCATGATGGATCCATGTTCTCATTCTGTTTACGCCAAATTCTGACTCTACCATTTGAATGTCTCAACAGACATCGAGACTCATCAGACCAGGCAACATTTTTCCAGTCTTCAACTGTACAATTTTGGTGAGCTCGTGCAAATTGTAGCCTCTTTTTCCTATTTGTAGTGGAGATGAGTGGTACCCGGTGGGTGCTGTTGTAGCCCATCCGCCTCAAGGTTGTGCGTGTTGTGGCTTCACAAATGCTTTGCTGCATACCTCGGTTGTAACGAGTGGTTATTTCAGTCAAAGTTGCTCTTCTATCAGCTTGAATCAGTCGGCCCATTCTCCTCTGACCTCTAGCATCAACAAGGCATTTTCGGCCACAGGACTACCGCATACTGGATGTTTTCCCTTTTCACACCATTCTTTGTAAACCCTAGAAATTGTTGTGCGTGAAAATCCCAGTAACTGAGCAGATTGTGAAATACTCAGACCGGCCCGTCTGGCACCAACAACCATGCCACGCTCAAAATTGCTTAAATCACCTTTCTTTCCCATTCTGAAATTCAGTTTGGAGTTCAGGAGATTGTCTTGACCAGGACCACACCCCTAAATGCACTGAAGCAACTGCCATGTGATTGGTTGATTAGATAATTGCATTAATGAGAAATTGAACAGGTGTTCCTAATAATCCTTTAGGTGAGTGTATACGAGGCTGCGGTGGGCTGGTGCCCTGCCCGGGGTTTGTTTCCTGCCTTGCACCCTGTGTTGGCTGGGATTGCCTCCAGCAGACCCCTGTTATCCTGTAGTTAGGATATAGTGGATTGGATAATGGATGGATGGATATATACGAGGTGAGACACAAAAATAGCCAGACTGGTCTTGGGGCTTTCCTGGAAAACCATCTGAAGGTTGGACGAACGTGAATCATAGAACTATGTCCCCTTCCACATGCCCTTTCAAACCACCGACTGGCTCGGTATATCCTGTGAAGAGCCCAGTCAGTATTTACACAACAATCGCTACACGAGAAATGTCGAATGTAAAAATCAAACAGCGAATCAACATCAAATTTCACACGAAATTGAACAAAACTGCCACAGAAACTTATAAAGTTTTAAAAACAGTGCACAGTCATAACAGTTTGACTCACACACAAGTTTTTGAGTGGCACAAACGTTTCAAGGAAGGACAAGAAAATGCTGCGGTGGGTTGGCGCCCTGCCTGGGGTTTGTTTCCTGTCTTGTGCCCCGTGTTGGCTGGGATTGGCTCCAGCAGACCCCCGTGACCCTGTAGTTCAGATATAGCGGGTTGGATAATGGATGGATGGACAAGAAAATGTGGAAGATGTTCAATGCCCAGGTCAAGGGAGGGGAGTGAGTGCTTCACCAAGACAATGCTCCCGCGCACAATGCTTTTTCCGTAAAGCAATTTTTGACTGACCTAAATATTCCTGTCCTCGATCATCCTCCCTATTCGCCCGATTTAGCTCCCTGCGTTTCTTACTTCTTACAGAAAATAAAAAGTGACCTGAAGGGAGCACATTTGTCTTTAATGGATAAAGTGAAGACAGAAACGGCAAGTCTGTTGAAAACCCTCAAGCAAGAAGCCTTCCAGCACTGTTTCAATCAATGGAAGATGGAGTGGTGTAGAGATCAGGAATCCCATTGAGAACTTGTGGTCAATCCTCAAGAGGCGGGTGGACAGCCACAAACCCACCAATTCTGACCAACTCCAAGCATTGATTATTCAAGAATGGACTGCCATCAGTAGGGATTTGGCCCAGAAGTTGATAGACAGACAGCATGGCAGGGCGAATTGCAGAGGTCTTGAAAAGGAAATATTGACTCTTTGCATAAACGTAATGTAATTGTCAATAAAAGCCTCATGAAATGCTTGTAATTTTACTTCAGTATGCCATAGAAACATCCGACAAAAAGATCTAAAAACACTGAAGCAGCACAGTTCGTGAAAACCAACACTTGTGTCATTCTCAGAACTTCTGGCCACAACTCTGTAGTAGAGTTAAATAGGTGGGAGTAGGGAGCATTTGCTGAGAAATGTTTGTTCCATGTGCTTCCTTAGATAGGAGGAGGAGAAAATCCAAGAGGACCACTGAGATTACTTCCAATTTGATCCCAACCCCACCCCAACCGGGCCTAGCAGTATATAACGCAGAGTTCCAGCAGAAGTTGCCATTCATTCACGGACCATTCTCTAAGGAGCTCCGATCTTTAAACGACCTGGACACTGCAATTAGACAGGGTATCCTGTGGGACTAAGCGTAACCCCTAACCCTAACCCTAACCCTCATTGCCTTGTCCTTTGTGTTCATTTACAATATACAGTTAGTGTTGGGCTGCAGCAGTGAGCATCTGCCTCAGGCTTATATGGCCAAAACATTGTGTCTTTTTACCTTCTTCATTTGTCATCATGGAAATAAACTTTAACTTGCCTCTTTTACAATACATAGGCGCATACTCTATGGTATATCACAGTATTTGATTGACTTTTCAGCCACCTTAAAACTGTGAAGAGAAGCTGTCCGGAATCTGCTGGTTCATTAACTAGCCTACTCTCAACAAGATGATTTTAGAAAAGTAACCCACATCTTGTTATAAATGTGACATTAACTCTTTTAGGGCAGATGTCGACTTTTGTCGACAGGAGGGGCGCATGTAGACAAAAGTCGATTTCCAGGGGTAGAGGGCGACAATCAGCTGTTAATAGCGATAAAACAAAACTCACTGTTACAGTACGTCCCAGGCACTCACTCTCTGATGATGTTTTGCACATTATCGCTGAGTCGGACTCTGATTTTTCAGAATCTGATTTCGTTGACAGTGATCAGGAGATCGAGCAAGAGAGTGAGGAGCTGGCATCAGCTGATCGGACACCAGCCGATGCCACCCCAGCTGATCAGCTGAGCGCATTCGCGCACCCGATGCACCTACGGCAAGGTTCGTGTGGGAGGAATACCCAGACATTGATCTGTGGGAGCCAGACTAAGTTGGCTTGCTGTTGGACACGACAGATTAGCAGCCGCTGGACTACTTCAGGCTGTTCACTCCCGATGCTGTTTTTCAGCTACTGTCAGATAAAACAAACAGGTATGCAGAGCAATGCTTTGAATCGCGAGCTGCGCTTGCACTGCATTCTCGTTTTTTTCAAAGTGGAAACCCACAACGAAAGAGAAGATGAAGGGCGTTGTGGTATTACAAATAGAGATGGGACTATACTGGCGATATAACTTCAGGAAGCATTGGTCCAAACGTGCTATGTCCCCTGGTGGCTTTGGACAGGTTATGCCACATGATATGTGTGTGCAGCTGCAAAGTTTTATTCACTTCTGTGATAACCAGAAGCAAATACCAAGGGGTGAGCCAGGCTATAACCCCATGTATGAAATTCAGCCCCTGCTTGACATTGTGGAACCAACATATAAACAATTTTATCAGCCTGGCTGTGATTTCTCTGTACGTGAATCTATGATAAAATATAAGGGACACCTTTTTGTCTGCCAATATATGCCAGACAAGCCCACAAAGTATGGCATAAAGGAAATACAAATACTGGCTTCTGCCTGAAAGTAATCACATATACAGGAAAGTATTTCTTTCAAAGAGAGAACTGTCCCTTGACAAGTCAGGTTGTGCTGGAGCTGCTTCGGGGCTATGAACATTTGGGTCATGTTGTGTACATGGACAATTTTTATATATGCCCAGAATTGTTCATGGAGCTACAGAGCAGGGCAATTGGAGCTTGTGGCACAGTGAGGGTGAACAGGAGACACAGGCCTTCACAGGATGAAGAGGAAAAGAGGTGACAATACGATTTTCACGCGGGCGGAAAACTTGGTGGCAGGGGCATGGCACGATGTCAAACGGGTGACTTGTCTCTCTACAGTACACACTAACAATATACTGTATGTGAGAAGGTCCAGCAACAGACAATTGAAAAGGAGGCAGCAGTGCAACGTGGCAATGCATTCAGTTGGCTGCTTTGAGCGAGATCAGACTTGGCAGGGCTTTGCTATGATATACAGTACATGTGAAGTCATATACTGTAGTATGCAAGCTCATACAACATGCAAGACAGTAACATTTGTCAAAAGTAAATATTTTTTGTTGATTTGATATGTTAAACCTTTGTGTTCTTTTTTTTTTTTTTTGGAAAAATATTCAGCCCTGGGAGAAAAGAAACAAAAAACAAAATTAGCCGTTAAAGAGTTAAGGTGTGTCTATCTGAGCAACTAGTGCCCCCTGCTGGGCACACAATGACCTTGAAGTAGATGGACCACAGAAGCAGACCACCATGCCGAGTGCCACCCCTGTCACTGGTATTACATGCCCCACAGCGTCCAGATGTGCAACGCTGATAAGAGACCTGAGCAGACAGACTCGAGACTGGCATGGCTGCCAGCCCTGCACCTTCTAAATATTGACATGAAAGTGGTGAATACTTAGGACTTATTTGTAGTGAATTTGGACCTGTTAATACTTTGCCATTAAAGAGACTCTTTGTATTGATACTGGTATCAAATGAAAACCACTGTGATTCAATGTTGCATGATAATAAACTGTGAAAATTTGTGAATACTTCTCATAGACACTGTGAATATTGTGATAGATGGCCAAGAACCCTGCCCCGCTGGGATGCCTGGCGGAAGGAGAAACCAGGAGAGCGGCACTTCTTTTCCCTGGGCACTCGGCCGGTCCTTGCTCCCTGGGGGACAACACTTCTGGGACACCAGGAAGTGCTGACAGAGCAGGGATGGTTTATGCCCAGAGTGCTTCCGGGTGCAAGGGCAGCACTGGTGAGTGCTGCCGGAAGTTCATCGTCAGGCACCTGGAGCACATCTGGGGCCGCCTCACTCCATTCAGGGAGCCGGAGTCGGGTGGAAGAAGGACACAGCTTGTGTGGCGGGAGTGGAGGTGGCCGAGAGAACCGAGTACTGTGACCTGTAAATAATTGTAAATATAATGTTGCTGTAAATAAACGTGTGTGTGGTGGACACTGCGTTGTCGTGTCTGCCTGTGGCCGGGCTATCCTTTACAATATATGGTGAGGTACTGAGCAGAAATTAGGAAAACCTTAGGATGTCACTATGGAAGAAGTCACGCTAGCTGCGATTCAAATGATTTATCCTGTAACTGTAGATTAATGGGACAAACTGGAGTCAAATCAATGGCCCACTCTGCTGATGGATAGGAGACGTGAAGCTGCAGTGAGTCAATGCAATTACCATCGGTTTTGAACTCCCCTAAAGGGTTAACAGTGGAGCCTTACCTGTACCAGGTGATGACAGGTTCGGGGTAACCTGAAGCCCTGCAGACGAACGTCACCGTCTCCTGCCGCTCTGCTGTCGCATTGAAAGACCTCTGAGCCACGGACAGAATTGGAGGCACTGAAACATAAGAAGAAAAAAAATAAGAAATATGGAGTCACTGGAAAGGCCTGGCAGTCGGCGGCACTGTATTTATGTGCTGAAGCACCCTGGGTGAGTAGAAGCGCTTGATCATTCCTCTCAGTCTGCTTTTCAGATCGATTAGTAAAGCTGTACATAAAGCAGTTTCTTCTTTCAGTGTTTCTCCAAAGATCTCACCTCAAAAGTTAAACACATGAAGTGTGAGGCTTGATCAATGCCTAAATAAACGGAGTGAGGAAAGCCTGGCATCGGAATGAAGGAGGAGAGTGCAGTCCTTGGGCCCAGAAGGAACATTTAGGATATTATTATTTTAACAAGCCTGACCTTTTTGATGGGAAAGATACAGTTTAATGGTTACTTGTGGATCACAGATAATTGCCAGCACTGAAAGTAATGAGACGTGAATGTGGACGAGAGAGTAACGTACAGTAATGTACAATAAGCGCAGTGGGGGCTAAAGATCTGCACTGGGATCTGGGAAGCTGCTGGTTCAGATCTCGTTACTGTCAGAATGAAGTTGGGCCTTCTCTGGGGAGCTGTACAGTGTCTGTGGATCACCCTCCTGACTCATCTTGGGTAAGCAGAAACAGACATGGGGGCAGCTGGGTGGGAAAGTTAATGCAGTTCAGGGGAGAACTGATGTGTCTGCTTGGAGGTCAGACCACAATAACAGCCCACTTTAAGACCCACGTACAATACAAACCAGGAACGACGGAGATGCGCTGGTCAGTTTAAACAAATGCGAAACTCAGTAAAGGGGCTCCCCACGGACAAAGCAAAGAGGAGTGGGACATTGTATGCAGTTCACTATAATATTTCTTTACTCCTGTTCTTTTCTATACAACGCTTAAAACATTTGATTCATTCCATGTGCCACAGTAATGCACAGCCTGTAAATGTCAACGTTGTACAGTATGTGATAAGCTAAAGTAGACCACAATTCAGTATGTATTCCTCTTGGTCTAATCCCTCCAAAACTGTAATGGTGCACAGTTACAACAACGCATTACCTTCACATCTGACTGCAGCTACCACTTTTACAATATCTGCTACAGGGTGAAATTATACTTATGCCCAAAATTCCTATTACTCCTACTAATTACGTGTTTCAATTAAAAACAATACAGTTTCACGTCAAATTGTGTTTAACAATAACAATAAAACAAAAACCAAAACCAATCAGTAAGAAGAGCAAAAATTGATCTAAGGTAGACATCTATCTATCTATCCAATATATAGTGCCTTTTCTATCTATCCATTTATCTATCTATTATATAGTGCCTTTCATATCTATCTATCTATTTATCATATAGGGTCATCACATATATCTATCTATTATATAGCGCCTTTCACATCTATCCAGCTGTCTATCTTGTATATAGTGCCTTTCATATGTATTTCTTGATATCTGTATATCTGTTTACCTATCCACACACATCTTTCACATCTATCTATCTATCTATCTATATATATATATATGTACTATAATCTATCTATATATATATATATGTACAGTATATGTATATCTATATATCTATATATGTAATTGGATGGCAACTAGAGGGCCTGAATAATAGAAGTACCACACTAGACCAGGGGGTGGCGAGCTGCACTAACTCTCTTACTCTCAGTACTCTGCAGGCCATCTACAGGACGTCCCATTAGGTACTGAAGTCCCATTAGGTCCCATTGAAGACGTCACTTCCGGTCCCAAACACGTCATTTCTGGGACTGCCACTGAAGTCACTTCCAGTCCCGATGTCATCGCTTTTGGCTCCGGTTTCCAATGATATCACTTCCTGTACTGCCCTTTAAAGCTGCCATTTTGCCTCTTTACCATCATTTCCATTTTGAACTCCAATCTATGCACATCAGTGGCATAATTTACACCCTTTTGCAGCCAGGGAACAATATATGGGTGGCACTTATGGTGACAATATAGGGTGGCATGGTGGTGCAGTGGGTAGCGCTGCAGCCTCACAGTGAGGAGACCTGGGTTTGCTTTCTGGGTCCTCCCTGTGTAGAGTTTGCATGTTCTGCCCATGTCTGCATGGGTTTCCTCCAGGTACTCTGGTTTCCTCCCACAGTACAAAGACATGCAGGTTAGGTGCATTGGCGATTCTAAATTGTCCCTAGTGTATGTGCTTGGTGTGTGTGTGTGCGTCCTACGGTGGGCTGGCACCCTGTCCAGGGTTTGTTTCCTGCCTTGCGCTCTGTGTTGGCTGGGATTGGCTCCAGCAGACCCCTTTGAAACTGTAGTTAGGATATAGCGGGATGGATTAATATATATATATATATATATATATATATATATATATATATATATATATATATATATATATATATACAGTGGTGTGAAAAACTATTTGCCCCTTCCTGATTTCTTATTCTTTTGCATGTTTGTCACACAAAATGTTTCTGATCATCAAACACATTTAACCATTAGTCAAATATAACACAAGTAAACACAACATGTAGTTTTTAAATGATGGTTTTTATTATTTAGGGAGAAAAAAAAATCCAAACCTACATGGCCCTGTGTGAGAAAGTAATTGCCCCTGAACCTAATAACTGGTTGGGCCACCCTTAGCAGCAATAACTGCAATCAAGCGTTTGCGATAACTTGCAATGAGTCTTTTACAGCGCTCTGGAGGAATGTTGGCCCACTCATCTTTGCAGAATTGTTGTAATTCAGCTTTATTTGAGGGTTTTCTAGCATGAACCGCCTTTTTAAGGTCATGCCATAGCATCTCAATTGGATTCAGGTCAGGACTTTGACTAGGCCACTCCAAAGTCTTCATTTTGTTTTCTTCAGCCATTCAGAGGTGGATTTGCTGGTGTGTTTTGGGTCATTGTCCTGTTGCAGCACCCAAGATCGCTTCAGCTTGAGTTGACGAACAGATGGCGGACATTCTCCTTCAGGATTTTTTGGTGGCCAGTAGAATTCATGGTTCCATCTATCACAGCAAGCCTTCCAGGTCCTGAGGCAGCAAAACAACCCCAGACCATCACACTACCACCACCATATTTTACTGTTGGTATGATGTTCTTTTCTGAAATGCTGTGTTCCTTTTACGCCAGATGTAACGGACATTTGCCTTCCAAAAGTTCAACTTTTGTCTCATCAGTCCACAAGGTATTTTCCCAAAAGTCTTGGCAATCATTGAGATGTTTCTTAGCAAAATTGAGATAAGCCCTAATGTTCTTTTTGCTTACCAGTGGTTTGCGTCTTGGAAATCTGCCATGCAGGCTGTTTTTGCCCAGTCTCTTTCTTATGGTGGAGTCGTGAACACTGACCTTAATTGAGGCAAGTGAGGCCTGCAGTTCTTTAGACGTTGTCTTGGGGTCTTTTGTGACCTCTCGGATGAGTCGTCTCTGCGCTCTTGGGGTAATTTTGGTCGGCCGGCCACTCCTGGGAAGGTTCACCACTGTTCCATGTTTTTGCCATTTGTGGATAATGGCTCTCACTGTGGTTCGCTGGAGTCCCAAAGCTTTAGAAATGGCTTTATAACCTTTACCAGACTGATGGATCTCAATTACTTCTGTTCTCATTTGTTCCTGAATTTCTTTGGATCTTGGCATGATGTCTAGCTTTTGAGGTGCTTTTGGTCTACTTCTCTGTGTCAGGCAGCTCCTATTGAAGTGATTTCTTGATTGAAACAGGTGTGGCAGTAATCAGGCCTGGGGTGGCTACGAAAATTGAACTCAGGTGTGATACACCACAGGTAGGTTATTTTTAACAAGGGGCAATTACTTTTCACATAGGGCCATGTAGGTTTGGATTTTTTTCTCCCTAAATAATAAAAACCATCATTTAAAAACTGCATTTTGTGTTTACTTGTGTTATATTTGACTAATGGTTAAATGTATTTGATGATCAGAAACATTTTGTGTGACAAACATGCAAAAGAATAAGAAATCAGGAAGGGGGCAAATAGTTTTTCACACCACTGTATATATATATATATATATATATAGTATAGTATAGTATATATACAGTATAGTAGCCCCACTGCTCTAGTGCATTTCCCGGCTTTCTAGTATAACATATATACCATACTATTATTTCTAGTATAATATAAAATGAGATATCTTGAAGGATAGGTTCAGTATTATTCAAGTCAAAGTTATTACTTCACAATCATGGCAAATATTCATTTGACACATAAATTTGAATTCTAAAGTAAAGCATTTTTTTTTTATTGTAAAGACCCCTTATCTGTTCTTACAGCTTGCCATGGGATCAAAGGGGAGATGCGTCCATAGGTGACAGATAAAGCCTTAAAACTGATCAAATACGTTCACTTTGAAGCAGTAAATGTTTCCATTAAAGAAACCGTGCCTACTGCATTTCTGAGGCATTCTTGTGGCAATGAGAAGAAACTGGAGATAATGAATGTATTACTGATTGTTGGTCCTAGTTTCCCTGAGGTAGGAATACATTTCCTGTTCGCTTGTCTACTCACAGCTGCCATTACAAGTGGAGATAAGACAGCCATCCCACTCCCCCTTCCAATACGTGCGAAATCTCAAGACGCAGATCAATATTCGATGATGTTTGCCCTGGAAAATGGACATATTGAGTAAATGTTAAGGCTTTTTCATTCACCTATGGACTTGTGTGCCCTTCATCCCCATTGTAAGCTGCTTGAACAGACAAGGTGTTTTTAATATTTACAAAAAAATGCTTCACTTTAGAACTCATTTCAGAACACATTTAGAATTGTAATAATTATTTAATAATTACAAATTAATACATAATTGAGCGGAGTGGTGGCTCTGAGGCTAAGGACCTGTGCTGGTATCCTGAAGGTTGTCTGTTCAAATCCCCATCACTGCCAAAAGAGATCCTACTCTGCTGGGCCCTTGAGCAAGGCCCTGAACCTTCAATTGCTCCAGGGCTGCTGTACAATGGCTGACCCTGCGCTCTGACCCCAAGGGGTATGCGAAAACTAACAAACTCCTAATATGAGAAATTGTATAAGGCGAAATAAAGAACAAAAAAATAATTGTGAAGAAAGCAATTTCACCAAAAACAGACTTCACCCTTTAAAAGGAATTTGTTAACATACTTGTGCCCCATCCAGGGACAGTTCCTTGTACCCGATGCTATCAAGAAAGACTCAGTTTGGACCCAGATGTTCAATTCATAATAAAATTTAGCAGTCTAACTAACTAACTAACTAACAACTAACACACACATTAACTGTTTGATTACATTATTAATTAGTTAATTAACTCACGCAAGGTCAGCAGGAATTAATACTTGCAATAATCAGATAGGAAAGATTATTAGATATATAAGAAAATTGAAGAATAAAGTCTGCTGAAATATTGATCTACCTCAGCACAACCCAATGTCTTTATTCTCTACAATTATTTTCTTTTTTACCATTTCACTTTATGTATATATTTTTTATACAACTATGAAAGACACTTCTATAATAAGCCAAAAAATTCTGATTGTGTCGCAGGCCTCTTTCAAGGTTATTTTAATCTGAGCTAATGAGTAACAAAAATGCAAAGTAGCCCACTTTATATTTGCTCACAGGACTGGCTGAAGTCCAATTAATTTATAAAATTAGAATGAGAAAACATAGCGTATTTCAGCTCTGGTCGGGTCCCACCTCTGTCTCATGAAGGACTAGACTGCTCACCCGCATGTCGTGTCTGAGTCTCGAACACCGGTGCTCCTTCACGAGCATCTGAACAAGAAACACAAGCAACACGGCCACGGCTAGCGTTTAGATAAAAAAGGTGCAGAGAAACATGGGATCGTCTGATAATTAGGTCAAAGGATCAGGTGGTGCGCTCCCGAAGGAAGACAAGCTTCTCCTTAATTAGTGGGCCTCCTCCAGCGATCATGGCTGCCATATTAATCCACTGTCTACTCCTTGCTATGTGGCGCATTGCTAAGTTGGATCTTGTCTGAGAATCTACTCTTTTTTTAAGCCCTGATTGTTTATATTAAAGTATTACGTTTACAAATAAACCCAACAAAAAATGAGGCCCCAGGTAAGCAGGCCGATTAGGGTCACCACGGGGTACACTGCCTCCTGTCATTGTGTCTCAGTATTTGACCTGCTGGGAAAAGAGAGTGGGCAGTACCTGTCTTAACAGGAAGGGTCCAGTGGCATTCCTGCATTAATGGTGTGTGGACACTAGAGGGGGGGCTAAGATCGTCCAACCCCAGACAAGGCCTAACAGACACCGGTCCAGTTAAAATAAAGATGTTTAATTTTACCTTCCACAAAGGTTCCAGAAATGCAATAAACACAAATCCTTCCACCCTGACTTGCTTCTTTCTCATCCTCTCCAGCTCCCAGGCAAGCTTTGTCCAATTCCACCTGACTCTGACTCACCTAGATCAGGTTGAGTGGCTTCTTTTATCCTAGACCCAAGGACTACTTCTGATGTTTGAGCATCGCCCGATGGAAGCACTAACATGTCAAACTGAAGTCCCATAAAGCAGGGATGAGGAATCCCAGTAGTAGCTCCTGGTGGCCCCCAATGAACCTGACACGGCTGTTCTTGAGGACCCCAATATTCAGCGTTCCTTGCGGATATCTGTACAGGTACAACCACCCAAGGAAGCTGACTCACAAACTAAATCATTATCTGAGCATGAGGAACACAAATCTCATCCATTTGAATCACAAACTGAATCATTACCCAAGACAGAGGAGAATAACTCCTGTTCACTTGATTCACACCTTTAATCAGTGCCCGATTACAATTTGAATTCATTTGTTTCATGAACTAAATCATTACCTGAGTATGAGGCAAATAATTCTAATTTGTTCTGATTCATAAACAGACATTACCAGAGAATAAGTCAAATCGTTCTCGTTTATTGATTCATGCAATAAATCATTATCTGAATACAAGAGACATGACAACTCAATTATTTGAATCATGAACTGAATCATTACCTGAGAACGAGGTGTTATAATAATTCTTGTTAATTTGATTCATGAAGTATCTGAGTACAAGGCACACGATTCTCATTTAATTGAATCGCAAACTGAATCATTACCCAAGAATGATGCATCAAGAATGATGAATAATTCTCATGCATTTGATTCAAATCTTTAATCATTACTTAAGCACAAGGCACACAATTCTCATTCATTTATTATTCTCTAACACACCGTTGTCATATTTTGTGCATTAAAACAAAACAATGTCATATGGCATGAATCCATCAGCCTTGTAAATATATCACTTTATTATATATGTAATTATATATGAATTATTTGATTTTATATTTGGGTGCCAGTCATTCACAAGGGACACATCCCACCCCGAAAGGTTTATTCTACTTTAGACCTATTGATGAATCAAACAAATAACTTCCTTGTCATCTTTACCTTTTCGTAAGCTTTTTCTAAAGACTATATATATATATATATATATATATATATATATATATATATATATATATATATATATATATATATATATATATATATATATATATGTCCAGACTTTGCTATCCACATTTTCTTTTATGCTTTTCTCTAGCTAGAGTGTTGGAAGTAATAAGGTAGATTTCTTTGAGTACCTGGAGTAGCCAGAAGTTTGCCATACGCTCTCTGCTGCGAGGTTTATTAAGGGCTGAGGGTGAAAGCTCCCCCCAATAGTAGGAAACAGTACGTAAAGTAAGGCATTCTTGGTTGATACATGGCCTATAGCCAAGGATGTTGAGCCTTTCTATGTTTGAATATATCTTTGGAGACCAAAGGTATTATTTTGGTCTGAGATATATCTAAGACTGTGCACATTGTTCAAGCCTATGATAAGTAAGTCTCTAGGAGTACTAGGGAAAGCGGACTGTGCATGTGTTATTCATACGGTACTTGTGAGGGTTAAAGTGCTAGGGAATAACATGCATGTGAATACGTCTTTCATACGGTACTTTGTGGTTAGGGTCTGTGTGTATGCATATATCTATGTATGTGTGTGTTAATCTTGAAGTGCAACAGTAGACCAACCAGGTAACAAACTTCACAAGTACACTTACCCCTAGGTAAAGGGTAAGTACAGGGAAATGCCACGATAATACAAATGGGTAGCGAATTAAGAACTCAATAAAGTGAATCAAGATGCCCTTCACTGTCAGCTTTTCCTCTTCTGCCATTTTTCCCTAATTTTCTATCATCCATTCAATGTAATATTTTTCTAGAAAAACCTGATTCTTGTAATCTGTGAAAGGAGGGAATAGGAGAGTTGCAAAACTAAAACAGTTAGAGAACAGATGGGGAAAAAGCAAAGTTAACCTCAAAGACAAACAGCAGTCAGTCGAGAGGGAGAATATTACAGGAACTTAATGGGCCAAAAGCAATAAAATAACCATAGTAGTTCTTTTATCTGTTAATTTTTTAGTTCAATCATTTCAATTTTGAGCAGTTTTAGTAATGCAAAGACACATTTTAATAATGAGGCCAGTGCAATACAAGCCCTTTTGGATGTTAGACGTTTTGGAGGAGCCAGTCTTAAAGACTATGTCTGCAGGAGATAGCCATTGATTGCAAAGTAATAATAATAATTAAATTAAATTTAATTGTAAAAGAAAGTGGATAATACTGGCAAGGTATTGGTGATCTAAATGGCCTGTGCTTGTCCAGACAGTTCTAATGTTCTAACAAAATGTCTTTGTGTCAGTGTAATGTTTAAGCCAAGGTCTCAATTGTGATGGTGCGGGTTGGCTCCTTGCTCCCTCTTCTCACTCTGGAGCCTCTTGACCCCGACGGCATTGATAATGTATCTGGATGAACATGGCAGATGGGGACAATGCACTCCAGGCAACGGGATGGTGCAAAAGTGTACAGTGGCTTTATTCAAAACAGAGTCAAAAAATAGTGCAGTGTTTCAGAACAATCCAAAAACCAATAATCCATAAAAACAAGTGAAAAAGTGGAGGTTAAAAACCAATAAATATTAATTAAAATAAGGGTAAAAAATCCATTGGCAGGAACTGACCGGTGCCTTTTTCCTTTCTTTAACTGGCAGCTCCCATGCTAATCCCTCACAGGCCTTGCAGCAGAGGATTCGTCCAATCTGACCTTCTGCATGTCCAGTTGCCTTCTGTTCCATGGCTCTATCACCGGACCGAGACTTGGGTCCCCAACAGCCTGGGCGCTCACACTAGAACTCTACCCGTCCAAGCCTCTTCTAACCCCACTGCCATACCGGCCTTACGCAGTGAGCAATCCAAACTCCCAGTTACTCCAGCTCCTCAGAACGGCTCAGCTGGGGTGACCACTTTCAACTGCCCCCTACCACGAGTGCTTGCCTCACACTCCTTCTCTTCTTCCAGCTATCTGCGTTCTTCCTCACGAGCCTGTTCCCTTTCACTCACTCCCGCACCAGCTCTCTTCTCCTCCTGCCTTCTGTCTTGCTTCTAACCTCCGTCTCAGTCTTTCTTTTTCTCTCCCCTCACACTCGCATATCTCCCATTTAAAATGGGGACGTGGCACAGGTGTGGCGATTAGCAGCTCCTGGCATCAATTACGGCCATGGGCGATTCTGCACCCGTGCACTTAAGTGCGGGAATGCCCGTATTGTGCCCAGGAATTGCTCCTGCCATGCTACCACAGAGTGGCGAATATTTACTTAAAATGGTGCCGATCAGCCGCGGACCTCAGTTTACCACATCCACTCTTTCTTAAATGTAGTGCTTTAAATGTCATTCTTGTATATGCTATGTTTTGAATATTGTCCTATTAGTTTGTTACGATTACACTATTAATGTTTACTCCCTGCCCCTTTAAAATGACTGTAGGGGCGGGGCCACTGTGTCCGTCAGCTGAAGGACCGCCCTCTGCCTATTTATCCAAGCCCAAGAATCGCCCTTCACAGACCAGCAATGAGAACTGTGAAGTTTGAATTACTTGTGAGTACCTTTAAGAATGTTCTGTTGTTTTGATTATTGTGACTTGGTTTCTTGACTTCAGATTTGGATTTCAAACCGCCTTTATTAGCCGTGCCTTCCCTTACAGGCTTCTTTTTTTCTCCCTGTTTTGTAATTACCTTTCTTTATTTATGAAATCCTTGAAATTCAAAGAACATTTTTGTTTTTTGTGACCTGAAGACCAGGGATTTACAGTAATCCTCTCCTCTGAAGAACAATTTTGTGACATGTTTGAACTTTCAACGCCTGAGCCCTCATTTTGAGCCCGCGCAGGTACGCCGATGTCTTTCTGTTGCATTTGAGGTCTGCCTGGAGTTAAAAACTAGCAGTGAGTAAATAACAGATCCGGAGAAGAGACACAGTAGAAAGGCAGGGAAAGATCAAAACGTACTGTCGGTATGTTTATTTGAAAAGTCAAGAAGACAAACAGAAGATTTGTAAACCAGGAGATGAAAAGCTAGAGAAGGCCTTGGCCTGTCTTGTTGGTCTTTTAGAGGACTCACAGCATCTTTGTTACAGGAGTACACTCGATTTGAGACGCTCTGGAATTCCTTTTTAATTTGGGGGCATCTCAAGAGCCTGCAGACATATTTGTGTTTCTGTTCAGTAATCAAAGTGAGAGCGTACGTGCATGTGCGAGAGAGAGTCTCCTGTGAAGGCTTCCCATGCACAGCTGGCTCCCGTCTCAATTCCTGCGCTGCCACGTTAAAATGTGGACTCTCACGACCCGTGTGATGGAAAAAGACGCACCGGAATGTGAGCGGATGTTAGCAGTAAAGCGATTCTGCATAACTGAGCGTCAATGTGCTGTTATGCCAGTGTGTACAAGCTGCCAATCCGCTTGAACCGGCTGTTGTGTAATTCATAAAGCAAAGCCATTGTGCTCCTGCAATAAACAACGTCAAATGGAAATCTAATTCTTTCCTTAAACATTTCGGAATTGATTTCCACAGAAAATAAAGGCAATCAATTTTCTTTTGGCCTGGATTTAACTCAATAGTATTTCCTTGTTAAATTCTTTTAGCCTTGATTTGACAGTTGTAACTACATAATTCATTCTGAGTTTATTTGTGTGCTATCTCTGCACCGGCTGCCAGAAATAAAGAACGTGCTGTAATGTGCAGAACAATGGAGTGGCTTAGTCTTATTGTCGCCGTACACTTCATGCTGCTGTTTGAACTTGTTAAGTTTTGATTTGAGACAAAAAAAAAAAAAGAATTATAAAGGTAAGAGTCCCACAAAAGCCTTCTTTTCTCACCGTGTCATGTTAACATTCCCGCTTTTCCTATCATCGACAACACTAAACGCCTATTACATGGCTCACTGGCTGCCAGCCAATTAGAAGGACCTTGTGAAATCGCCCGTCTTATTTAGATAAATCATAAAACCACACTGATTTTGAGGAAAGAATTGTGGAAATTATCTTGCAAATATTTCAATTTAATAACCGGAACACGTCTTAGCTGAGATCATTTATGGCGGCCACCTGCACTCTCTTTGAAACTCTGAATGTGTTACTTCGGTGTGATGTATCTGTTCATTTTCGACAAGACCATTGGCAATAGTGATAATATAGTCCGGGATAGCCAATGGAAGTGTGCCACACAAAAATGCCTTTTCACTTGGATTTTTATTTATGATGTGTGACAAGGTTGTTTTAGAAAATGAACGAGGCACTCGTGTCTGCCAGCCAACTGCTCTGATGGTTCATGCAGTGTCTTTCCCTGTTCTTTGTTCTCTTTTTGTTGCTTTCCAGATATTATTTTTCTTATTATCTTATTAAATTCTGTTTCTGATTTTGTTATATATTTGTTGTGTTTATGTAATATTGACCCAGTGTTCAATTTTAATTTTTTGTTAAGTATGCATTTAATGATTTTGATATGTCTGTATGTGGAGCCTAAGGAGGCAGTGCCACCAAATTAGGCCGCTATTTACTGGAGATTTAATTTTTCATAATATCCATCCATCCATTTTCTAACCCGCTGAATCCGAATACAGGGTCACGGGGGTCTGCTGGAGCCAATCCCAGCCAACACAGGGCACAAGGCAGGAGCCAATCCTGGGCAGGGTGCCAACCCACCGCAGATTTTTCATAATATGTTAATTTTTAATTGATGTAATGGGATTTTTATTGGCTTAATTTTGTTGTTATGTTTTACTTACCCTGGCAGTGACATTCATGTCTCTGGTGACTCTTCCTATGAAATCAGGAGACAGATTGGGAGGGCATGGGGAGGGTCATGAAGTCACTGGAAAGTCTTCAGAGTCCTGCAGCCTCATGCATAACGCCATGCGTAGAATTCACACTATAACACGACGTAAGCAGAAAAGCCGAAATGTGCGTACGCACAGACAAATCCAGATGCAGGAATCTGTGGGTACTCCAACTTCCACGTTCTTCCGCTCCATAAATCCCGGTCAGCGTGAAAAGTAACGCTCGTGCACGCGCTTTATGTAACGCCCCAACTCCTCCCAGAATTACACCTCTTTGAATATGCAAATAAATATAAATAGCCCTTAGGCTCAACGTACTGTGAAAAGACAATGGAAAAAGCACAAGGGAAAATGGAAGAATTTCAGCAAATACCAAGTGGAGGCAAAAGAAAAACATACTATTTGTTGATTTAAACCGTGATATAAATAACAAAAGGAAGTTGATCGAGTGACAAAGAGTGTCGGAAAAACTCAAAAGCTCAAGTTCACAAAGTCTCACAGTGCCAAAATAAAAAAGAAGTTGTCACAGATCAAAGTCTTGTAGAGTTGTAGCCCACCGTCTGAGCTTATTAGGGTACAGACCAAAAAAAAAATTAGGGACACAGTGGGAAAAAAGCATGAAATGTCAACTTTAATCTCGAAATTTCCACTTTAATCACGTTGTTTATTTTGTCATTAAAGTAGAACATCATAAACTTCATCTTAAATTCCTTTAATTTACTAGTTTCTGAAATCCCATTGTAACTAAAGTAGCACGTTAAATGCTTTGTTTTGTATTTGATCTTCAATGTGCTCTATGTGTGTGAATCTCTATGTGCTTCCGTTCTTTCTCCAACAGGACACAGAATCCATTACATTCATGATATTACAACTCTGAATAAATAAAATACTGAGATGTATACGTGATATCATTTTCATGATGATAGGAGTTAAAGTATGCTATTAAACATGGGAACACGATGGTGCAGTGATTGTTCATGTCTCACACAAGATGCTGCTGCGCCATGCACGACCTTTGATGCATTTTATTTATTGTAGCGGTCCTGTCTCTTTCAAATATACTAACCTCCAATTCCTGTCCTTACTTTTCTTTCCCCAAATACCCAATCGCCACACAATCAGCTCTGTAATAGACGTTAAGCCATCTGTAAGCTTACAACGACGAATCTTCAAAACTTTTAAGGAACATTGAAATATCTTCATAGTACGTGTTTAATTATTCTATCTGTCTATCCTTCCAGTGTCACGCCAGCCTCAGCAAATATACAGCACGAGGCAGGAACAATACGTGAACTTGCTAGCGCTGTGGCACCGTGTCCTCATATGTTTAATTATTAACAATAGAGATTATTTAAATGAAGTTAAAGTTTGATCTATATAATATAATCAACATATTTTGCTGCATTTCATCTTAAAAATGATACCATCATCATATGTTAATATGCGCTTTATAAAGTGGCGCAGGTTGTGTAATATTATAACTGTAGTGCAAGTTTACAGTGAGGTAATTGTACTTATAAGTACAAACAGTTCTACAAGGAGAACTTGATGGACTGATTGAGTGCGTTTAAAGTTCTTGGGATGAAACTGTTTCTGAACCGCAAAGTCCGTACAGGAAAGGCTTTGAAACGTTTTGCCGTGGCTAAGGCAGCGTGTGCTTGATGCTGTATCCCGATAATTCTCTTTTCAATCAGCTGCTGCTGTGATTCACACTCAGATACAGTGATATAAGTGCTCTGAGTGGTGCAGTGAGAGTAATATGGAAAAAGATGATCCACTGTGACAACTCCTAACGGGAGCAGCTGAAAGAAGAAGAAGAAGAAGGTGCAGTGAGAGTAACAACGCTAAAGCAGTTCTGGTATTTGGAATACTATGGCTGTTCCCTGGACCATTATATTGTTACAAGTTAATTACAATCAGATGCATTACACTAATAAACAATATGCGGTTAGTTTCAGTGTGTTTATAAAGCCGTGTCAGGAAAATAAAGAGTAACCACACAGGAACGGTAGCACTGCTTTGATGCTGGGTGCTGCCAGTCTGCAAAACTGAGTGGAGAACTGGCGTACGACAAGGTATGAGGTGCTTCCTGTCTTGCTCTATGGTTAAGAGACATGGACGCTATCAGTGACCCTAAACGAAGACTGGACTCCTTCAGTACTGTGTCTCTTTAAAGAATCCTTGGGTACCGCTGGTTTGAGTTTGTGTTGCTTGTGGAGTCCCAAATGAGGCACATTATCTGCATTGTGAGGGAGCGTTAGTTACGGCACTACGGTCATGTGGCGCGATTCCCCGAGGGTGATCCGGCTCCATTGTTGAAGGGGTCGCCCACATAAACACCTGGCTGCGGCAGATAGAGGGTCATTTCTGGAGGGTGGGACTGGACCGGGTGTCTGCCTGGGGTGGTTGCCAACTGGGATCTCAAGTTGTTTCGTTGTGTGGTGGGTGCGGCAATACAATGTACCAGTGCAGACTCCCCAACTTGACTTGACATGTTTTAAGTTCAGTATACTGTATGTTGTAGAGGTACTTTCTGACCTGCCCTGACATCCGTATGAGGAGCCTAGGGAGGCAGGGCCACCTAATTAAACAGCTATTTACAAGGTAACTTAAACTTTTTGTTATTTAAATAGAATTCTTCATATTATGTTAATTCTACTTTTAGTTTTGTTTTTTTCCAAGTATTCATCTAATATGAATACTAATACGAACACGGGTCTCCTAACTGTGAGGCCACCATGCCGCCCCCATTGGATCATTTCATGTTATTAATTTAATTCATCCAAATTAAAAATTTCATCAAGCACATGCACTGCCTATGGATATGTTGAACTTCATATCACCTTATCATTAAAAATATAAAGCAAATCTATCTCTTTGATAAAGTAAATAAATAAAAAGTCAATATTCTCCAACTTTTGAGAGGTGAACGTAACACTATGTGTCCATTAACTGCCTTGTTGATTCTGGCCAGCCCATAACTTCCCTTTGGTTTCCTTGCTCTTCGCTTTTCCTGCTCCATTGTTAAAAGCTCAGCCGTCTTCTCTTCCTGCTTTTGTCTTAGAATATGTCCAACTCAATTTATGATGCCACCTTTGTAGAAAGCTTGAAAAAATTCACCTCTCTTGGACTTCCCATCAAACATATAAGAGGCAGTTGACACTGAGAACAAGGACAGGAGGACCCAAATATCTAAGGTACTCCTTACAACACACTGTGTCCGGGATTCTTTTATTACATTTTGTACGACAGAAAAAGCAGATTACTCAGTAAGTTCTTCCATTGCGTGAAATGCTAAATTCAATATTGGATTGTGCCATCTGTTCAAGTCCTCTGCAGCTTAGCCTGGATGCCAAGTTTTTAAAGCAGGCACCAATCTCCCATGGCCCATGGTCACGCCAGCTGACTGCTGGCACCTGAAGTGCTCTCGGCAACACTGCCAACGTGGCATCCCAATTTACTGATCAACTAACTGTACAGCGACACTGCACTGCCTGCGTTGGGTTCTGATTCGTTCATTCTCTGACAAAGTCCCCGCCCTCTGATTTAAAGGCTTGCAGAATGCTGCCACTCAAACGTTTAGCCCCGCCCAGCCTGCTCTTATTTGCTCATCTCGCCCTGCCCAGACTGTGAAGGCCTCACAGATGGCCATCTTTGTGTCCTGTAAAGAGGCCTCTGTACTCTGAAATTTAAAAAGTCACTCGTGATGCCACACACCCGTTTCTCACTGCTTTTCTTCTCAAAAACTAATAAATATTTTTGTGACTGGCTTTCTATATACCTCCCTGAGGAGGCCCCTTTGGGTCTGCAGCCCACCTCCCCATTACTCAAGGGAGTGTCCCCTACACTAGTAACTGGGGCCCGGCCTCCATGGAGAAATGAATCGTGAAGATACTCTCCGTGCAAACGCCTTTTTAAAGATTTCTTTTTTTTATTGCCTACAGCAACATTGAATTTTGTTTAAATAAAGATAAAAAATGACGCCATTCCTCTCGGCCTGGCAGATGCAGTGGTAATGATAACAATGATAATAATAATAATGTCAAGGACAGCTGATTATTTGACTTGTGATGTGAAAACAGCAATTAAAATATTTCCCAGCATTAGCGCTGCAGACTTGGCAATTTTAAGCATGTAAATATGTCGGCCTAGTTTTCTTACTTATAAGCTGAAATTATACACTGCATGAAGATTTTCACAGGCTGGCCACTTCTTAATTCGAACGGTGAGAGGACCTGAGGACATGCAGGGTGCCATGTAATGGACTTGAGGCCGCAGCTTAGGACGCTGACGCCGTTTAACGCGGTCACCAGGTGGTCCGCGTATATCCAAAAGCCAGTTGGAGTAGCGTTACCCTTTTGCCTGCTGTTTTGCCATTCTTCATTGCAGGGACTTTCCGATACTTCCACGATGTGGCTTTTGTTTCTTATGAAATGTTCTGTGACACTTCATTTCTAAGATCCCAAACCACAGTTCAGGCTCACACTTCCATGGTCACTCAAGTCGGATTTCTATGCTGATGTACCTGAGATGTGGGAGGAAATGAGCACAGCTAGGAACAACGTAGGAGCCCACACACAATGGGGTACCGCTCTCACACACTATGGTCATTCACATTTGGCTAGTTTGGATTTGCCAATTAGCCTATTAAACATGCTCCTGGGAATGTCCATACCTAGCGAAAAACCCAAATTCAGGAGTAGACATGAGTCCATCCCAGGACACACATCCTCCCTGTGACGATGCGGGTTCTCTGCAAGCTCCCATCTCACTTTCGGGAGCCCTGAACCTGACACCGTCGGTAATGTTACCGATGAGCATGCTAGTGAGGCACAACAAATAGAACAAGGGGATGGAGCACAAGAAAAGTGCAAAGTGCTCTTATTAAAATCAACAACAAACAACAATCAACAGCAAAGTGTCCAAATAAATAAAGTGCAGTGTTTTAAATCTTTAAATAAATAATCCCATAAAATTGAAATGTGGAGGTAAAAACCAATAAATAGAAAAAACAACAATCCTTTAAAACGAGGTTAAAACAATGCAGGAAGCAGTCTCTTTAAAAACAAGCCTGGTGCATTCTTTAACTTGTGACCCCCCTGCTTCTCCCTATCCAGGCTTCGCAACAGGGGAGCCACTCTACCTGCAGCTGTCCTTCCTTCTTCTTTCTGGATTGGAGGCTTCCCGATCCCTGGCTTCGGTTCTGCTCTCCCGATTGAGACTTGGCTTTAAACCCAACGGCCAGGACGCTCACGTTGGGGATTCTACATCCAAGCCTCCCGACTCCCGCTGCCTTCTTGGCCTTAGGTGGCCAGCCACCATTCTTCTCCGGTCACTCCAGCTCCTTGATCTCTCAGCTGGAGCTACCGCTTCCTTCTGCCCCACCTAGTGTTGGCCAAACACCCCTGGTAGGGCTTGCTGTCCAGCTGCCTGCCTGTGAGCCTGTGCTTGCTCGCTCTCACTCTCTTTCTCTTCGCTGCTTCCTGCTTTTCTTCCTGCAACCTCCATTCTTCTTTCTCTTTCCTTTCTTCTTCCTTCTCTCTCACCTCTTTAGCCGCCTCGTGCTTTTATTTATGAAGAGGACGTGGCAGCCGTAGCAATCAGCAGCTCCTGGGAACAATTACGGATGTGGACGGTTTCTCACCTGTGCACACCACAAATCCCCCTGGAACTGCTTCAGCCACTCAACCACCACGCCCCCCTCACTAAGCTGCAAGCGCGGTGATTATTTATTTAAAACTGGCCACTATATCACACTCCCCTTCTAATGTTGGGTGAATTTAGTCTTCTCCTTTAAACTATCAAACACATTCATGAGATGTGGGGGGAAATTGAAGTATAAAAGGACAAGGTTGGACCCAACCCAAGATGATACCCCACTCTTACTCGCCCGACTTCAAACAAATACAGACACCAATTAACACTAGAATTACCAGAGCCTACGAAAAAACTCGTAATTCCGTCCCACCTTAAACTGCTTCTTAAATCCCTTCACACCTCTCCGCCAGCGCCCTTTGTCTTCTAAATGTGCTGATAAAGAGAAGCCGGCTATTCCATCCCCCCACCAATTTAGAACGTGCACGAACTTCTCTCAGCTCATGCCTTGATTGAGTATCTGGGAGTGAAGTGGAGTTTTAGAGTGGAAATAATAGATCGTTGTTTGGAACACACGCATTTCATGTCTGTTCCGTTTCTACAGTAATCTGTGTCAACACATTGTTAAAACAGAAACTTTTTTTATATTCTAGTAGTAGATGACAAAATGTAGGCATAAACTATATAATGTATGAAGCCTGAAGTCCAAATAGCAAAGAAACATTTTCACAAGAATAACACAATTGCACTTTTATTCAAACATATAACTGCAGAAACAAAAAGCCGCCTTAACATGCGACATTGACACCAGTTTACTGTAACTGACTCTGTGGTTCAATAGACTCAGCCCCCGCTTGGGAATCAAGGGGTCACGGGTTCGATCCTGCGCCCTCCGTTTTGAGAAGTAAACTGCTCTTAGTCTTACTGTTTTAGAATAAAAGCATACATTTGATTTCAGTCTGTAACAGCCGGTGCAATTTATGATCTTGTAAAGGTTAGCTTTTTTTTTATTCACTTTTCACTCTCTCAGTCGCGTTCAGAATCAATCCATACAACCCCATCTGACACGGCTGTTTTCACTAAAGACGCGCTATAGCTCTGCAGTGTACCACGATGCATACTAACGCACCACCCCGGTTCTGACACACAAACGCTGGCCAAGCTGCCTTCTTCGTATCTCACCGTCACTTGCTTTTCTTTTTATTCAGTTTTATTGAGTGTTCCTGCCAGTCCCCGCATGTTGCTGTATGCTTTTTCTTTTGTACTCCAGGACATGCAGAGGAAAGAATGGTAAAGACCAGTAACTTCGCGCTATATGCAATCATCAGACACTCCCCATCTGCCCGTGTCGTTCAAACACAGGAACATATATTGGTGTAAAAGTATAACAAAAGTGCACTTTTATTCAAGTGCACTTTTTCCATCGCTTTTCCTGTAAGAAGCAGTGTACACACTTCTCTCTATGCTGTGGTTTCTATTACACACCTGAAAGAAAGAGACAATATATGTGAAAATATAATCGCACTAATGCAATATTATTTGAAAACGAACAGCGTCAGATCGGTGTGAATTTATGCAGGAACTGGAAATTCTCTGATGCGGACCTTCCCCAGGGAAGAAAGTACAGTGTCAGGTGCTCATTCAGTGTAATAGAAACCATAGCACAGAGAGGTGTGTACACGGCAACAAGTACACGTGTCGTAAATGTAGGAAGGACGGTCCTTGGGTGTGTGGGAACTGTTAATATTTGAATGTGATGATTTTATATAGCACGGAATGAAAATCTGCACTTCTTAGCATTGCACCATGCAAGATGTCGTATCAATCGCCTACTGTAACTTGCTTTCTTTTTTCTTCGGTTATACAGGTAGTTTTGAATAAAAGTGCACTTGTTTTGTTTGCGAAATGAAGTGTCTGCGTGCACTTTTCGTGGCATTACACGTGTATTTTTTGAGCATGCCCGTTTGAGCAGTATTAAAAGTATTGAAAAGTATAACAAAACAACGGGCAGATGGGGAGTGTCTGATGATTGCATATAGCGCCGAACTTACTGCTCTTTACTATTCTCTCCTCTGCGTGCCCTGGAGTACAAAAGAAACAGAATACAGGCGCGCTATAGCTCTGTGCTGTACCACGATGCATACTAACGCCCCCCCACCCGGTTCTGACACACAGACGCTGGCGAAGCTGCTGCTTCTTCGTATCTCACCGTCACTTGATTTTCTTTTTATTCAGTTTTATTGAGTGTTCCTGCCAGTCCCGCATGTTGCTGTATGCTGGATATGTTCACATGTATTGTCTCTTTCTTTCAGGTGTGTAATAGAAACCACAGCATAGAGAGAAGTGTGTACATTGCTTCTTACAGGAAAAGGCGATGGAAAAAGTGCACTTGAATAAAAGTGCACTTTTGTTATACTTTTACACCAATATATGTTCCTGTGTTTGAGCGACACGGGCAGATGGGGAGTGTCTGATGATTGCATATAGCGCCGAAGTTGGTCTTTACCATTCTTTCCTCTGCATGTCCTGGAGTGCAAAAGAAAAAGCATACAGCAACATGCGGGGACTGGCAGGAACACTCAATAAAACTGAATAAAAAGAAAAGCAAGTGACGGTGAGATACTGAAGAAGGCAGCTTCGCCAGCGTTTGTGTGTCAGAACCGGGGGTGATTGCGTTAGTATGCATCGTGGTACACTGCAGAGCTATAGCGCGTCTTTAGTGAAAACAGCCGTGTCAGATGGGGTTGTATGGATTGATTCTGAACGCGACTGAGAGAGTGAAAAGTGAATAAAAAAAAAAAGCTAACCTTTACAAAGATCATAAATTGCACCGGCTGTTACAGACTGAAATCAAATGTATGTTTTTATTCTAAAACAGTAAGACTAAGAGCAGTTTACTTCTCAAAAGGGAGGGGCGCAGGATCAAACTCGTGACCTCTTGTTTCCCAAGCGGGGGCTGTATCTATTGAACCACGGAGTCAGTTACAGTAAACTGGTGTCAATGTCGCATGTTAAGGCGGCTTTTTGTTTCTGCAGTTATATGTTTGAATAAAAGTGCAATTGTGTTATTCTTGTGAAAATGTTTCTTTGCTATTTGGACTTCAGGCTTCATACATTATATAGTTTATGCCTACATTTTGTCATCTACTACTAGAATATAAAAAAGTTTCTGTTTTAACAATGTGTTGACACAGATTACTGTAGAAACGGAACAGACATGAAATGCGTGTGTTCCAAACAACGATCTATTATTTCACTCTAAAACTCCACTTCACTCCCAGATACTCAATCAAGGCATGAACTGGGAGAAGTTCGTGCACGTTCTAAATTGGTGGGGATGGAATAGCCGGCTGCTCTAGCTTCTCTTTATCAGCACATTTAGAAGACAAAGGGCGCTGGCGGAGAGGTGTGAAGGGATTTAAGAAGCAGTTTAAGGTGGGACGGAATTACGAGTTTTTTCGTAGGCTCTGGTAATTCTAGTGTTAACATCTGTCTCTAGAATGAATTTTGAGCCAATTTCAACTATGACATTAAACTGTGTGGCAGATGACTAGGGCCCTTACCCGTCCCTGGACACCAATGGACTGGACGGATTTGGGGAGAAAGCGGGCATACAGCATTATCTCTCCCAGTTTGCTAGAAGGCAGCCCCCCTAACCCTTTTGATTCCCACAGGGCTTCTTGGGACCCTATTTGGTTCCATGGGTGCTGCCAGGGGGTGCTGCAGGGATTGAAGTATTCCCAGGTACAGGATAAAGAGAGCCAGCTGCCCCTGCTCCAGAGTTGGGAGGAAGGTGACAAAGCCTGCTTGAGGAAGAGTGGATGTGGAAAGTGAGAGAGAGAGAGAGAGACAAGGAAGGCGACAGAGAAGACAAAGTGCTGTTCACTTTACTTGTGCTTCTAGTCGCTGTGCTTTGTTATTGTACCGTGTTATTGGTAGTGCAAGTGGGAAACTGTGGAGAAGAGTTTCCCACAAAACTAAGCCTGTGTGTTGAGATGGACTTGTACCTCGTGTCTGTCTGTGCCGGGTTTGGGGAGCTGGTGCACCCCCTGATGGCCACAGGTGTCAGTCACATCCCAGGGATGTGGGAAGAAATGAAGATATGTGGTGAACAAGACAGGACCTAACCTCAGACGGGCCACCAGTCCATTAAAAGGCATGATACATCTCAGCCACTGATGCTGGTTGAATTAAATAATAATAAATAAATAACTAATAATAAACTGACAAACACATCCTTGAAATGTGGGAGGACATTGAAGTAGAAGATGACAAGGTAGGACCCAACCCAAAATGAGGACAACGCAGTAGATAGATAGATAGATAGATAGATAGATAGATAGATAGATAGATAGATAGATAGATAGATAGATAGATAGATAGATAGATAGATAGATAGATAGATAGATACTTTATTAATCCCAAGGGGAAATTCACATAATCCAGCAGCGGTATACTGATACAAAAAAAAATTAAATTAAAGAGTAATAAAAATGCATGTAAAGACAGACAATAACTTTGAATAATGTTAGCGTTTACCTTAACCACACACCCCGGTGGAACTGAAGAGTCACATAGTGTGGGGGAGGAACGATCTCCTCAGTCTGTCAGTGGAGCAGGATGGTGACAGCAGTCTGTCAAGTACCTAACACCAGATGAGACTCACACACCTATGGTGGTTCATGCCAAGTCAGTTTAGTTTCCTCTAACAACATATCAAATGTGTACCTGGTATGTAGGATGGATTCATGATTTCTAGG
The DNA here is from genome assembly GCF_016835505.1 of Polypterus senegalus. Taxonomy (NCBI): domain Eukaryota; kingdom Metazoa; phylum Chordata; class Cladistia; order Polypteriformes; family Polypteridae; genus Polypterus; species Polypterus senegalus. Next base: position 27,791,204 of record NC_053155.1, on the reverse strand, counting down.
GAGCAGCCAGGATCAAATCCATTATGGAATATGACTAACACATGCCCATGGTGGACCATGTTGGGCCAAATTGGATCTGCCAGTTAGTCTATCAAACATGTCCCCGGGATGTGGGAGGAAATGGGCATAGCTAGCAGCAGAGGGTAGGAGCCCAGCCAGGACATAACCGGAAGTGCTGCTGAAAGAAGGTCATTGGACATCTGGGACCTCATGTATAAATGGTGCGTATGCACGCAAATATTGCATACTCCCGTTTTCATGCTCACAACGCAATGTATAAAACCTAAACTTAGCATAAAGCCACAAACATTTTCACGCCAGCTAAATGCTTGTCGTATGCAAGTTCTCTGCTCAGTTTTGCAAACTGGCAGCACCCAGCATCAAAGCAGTGCTTTTGTTCCTGTGTGGTTTCCGCTTTCCTGACGCGACTTTATAAATACAATGAAATTAACCGCATATTGTTTATTAGTTTAATGCATCTGATTGTAATTAACCTGTAACAATACAATGGTCTATGGAATGGCCAAACTATTCTAAATACCATAGCTGTTTTAGCTCTGCTACTCTCAAGTATTTATATCACTGTATCTGAGTGTGGAATCACAGCTCTACAGCAGCTGATCGGAAAGAGAAGTATCAGTATACAGCATCAAACACACGCTGCCTCAGCCATGCTGTCTATTTGAACTGCTTCTCACACGGCAAACACTTCAGAGCCTTTCCTGTACGGACCTCGCGGTTCAGAAACAGTTTCATCCCAAGAGCTCTAAATGCACTCAATCAAGTGCTCTTTGTAAAACTGTTTGTACTTATAAGTACAATCACCTCACTGTAAACTTGCACTACAGTTATAATATTACACAACCTGCGCCACTTTATAAAGCACGTATTTACATATGATGACGATATTATTTTTAATATGAAATGCAGCTAAATATGTTTATTACATTATACAGATAAAATGTTAACATCATTTAAATAATCTATATTGTTAATAATTAAACATATGAGGACACGGTGCGCTCTGTTCATGGATTGCTCCTGCCTCGCGCTGTATATTTGCTGAGGCTGGCGTGACACTGGAAGGATAGACAGATAGACTAATTAAACACGTACTATGAAGATATTTCAATGTTCCTGAAAAGTTTTGAAGAATCGTCGTTGAAAGCTTACAGATGGCTTAACGTCTGTTACAGAGCTGATTGTGTGGCGATTGGGTATTTGGAGAACGAAGAAGAAGGACAGGAATTGGAGGTTAGTACGTTTGAAAGAGACAGGACTGCTACAATAAATTATTTCATTGAAGGTCGTGAAGCAAGCATCTTGCGGGAGGCAGAAACAATCTCTGGACAGGGCGCCAGCTCATCTCTAGTTCTGCGCCATTGTGTTCCCATGTTTAACAACATGCTTTAATTCTTATCATCATGAAAATGATATCAAGTATACATCTCAGTATTTTAATTATTCAGAGAGCTGTAATATCACGAATGTAATGGATTCTGTGTCCTGTCGGAGGAAGAGAAAGAACGGAAGCACGTAGAGATTCACACACAAAGAGCACATAGAAGATCAAATACAAAACAAAGCATTTAACGTGCTACTTTAGTTATGATGGGATTTGACAAACTAGAAAATTAACCGATTTTAAGATGAAGTTTATGATGTTCTACTTTAATGACAAAATAAACTACGTGATTAAAGTGGAAGTTTTGATATTAAAGTTGACATTTCGTGCTTTTTTCCCACTGTGTGCCTATTTTTTTTTGTCTGTACCCTAATAAGCTTTCATATGAAACTCAGATGGTGGCTACGACTCGCCTTTTCACGGCGACTTTGATATGTGACAACTTCTTTTTTATTTTGGCACTGTGCGACTTTGTGAATTTGAACTTTTGAGTTTCTCCGACACGCTATGTCACTCGATCAACTTCCTTTTGTTTATATCACAGTTTAAATCAACAAATACTACGTTTTTCTTTGCCTCCACTTGTATTCGCTGAAATTCTTCTATTTTCCCTCATGCTTTTGCCCATGCCTTTTCACAGAACGCTGAGCTTAAGGGCTATTTATATTGATTTGCATATTCAAAGAGGCGTAATTCTGGGAAGGAGACGGGGAGTGGTAGCAGGCGCGTGCACGTGTGTTACTTTTAATGCTGACTGGGATTTATGGAGAGGAAGAACGTGGAAGCTGTCGTACGCACAGATATTTGTACGTACACACATTTTCATTTTTGTCCGTACACCATGTTTTAGTGTCAGTTCTAAGCACGCCATTATGCATGAGGCCCCTGGTCACATGATTTTTGACTTGGCTTACATATAGAGCTTTGTGTGACACCTTTTTCATTCTGGTAGGCATTTATTCATATTTTGCTTTTTCACACCACAATACAGTATACAACATTTAATATATATATATATATATATATATATATATATATATATATATATGAGTATATACTAATTATCTAAGATGGGTTGAAATCTAAATAATCAACGTAGAATTCTGCATTAACGCAGTGTGCTATACAGTGTGTATGTCACTGTTATAAGCTATTGGATACAAGGTTCATAAAAGCAGTTCTAATATTTGTGATGTGCCATCTGTTGGAGTGGCAAATACAATGCATTTTATTTCTAAACATGTTTGTGATGTGTCATCTTTTGGAATGACATAGACATAGCCACTGGGTGGACTCACAGATAGACACCCCCACACTTATCCTTTTATTAGGTGGTGGGGGGGTTAGGATGGTCCACAGGCCTATGCACAAGGCCACAAGGCTCATTTTCATCCATTAAGGATAGCTTGTTTACCTGTTAATTTTCGGCCTGATCGTGATATATTTAGGGGTCTCACCATTCTGAACATTTTACTTGTATCGCTACTGTCTATGTAATCCTGCCTGTGGTTCTATGTGATTAGTAAACATTAAAAAAATAAAAAAAAGCAGAAGAATGTTCTAGCACTAAGGTGGGGGTCTCAGAGCATTCCAATAGTAAGCAGAAGATTCCATTTATTCTTCTTAGAACCTTTAAGAAGTGCCAGGATGGGATGTTGGGACAGCTAAATAAACAGGCTCGATGGACTGAATGGTGTCCTCTCGTTTGTCAGATTTCTTATGTTCAGTCCCATTTTCAGGCTGGCTGGTCGTCTTTTCTGAGGATGCAAATCCAATAGTTTTCTATCAGATGCCACTTGAAAGTTGTCCTGCACATTAAACAGAAGACGTCAGGGATCCACAGTCTAGTGGAAGATTTGTTAGGGGAGCAGACTCGAGGACTGAGCTATTTCACGCAGTGCTCTTGAAGGTGACAGACAAAGACGAAGAATAAAATAAAAGACAGAAGAGGAAAAAGAAAAGGACATGCATTCCTATCTCTTAGACAGCAGAAACAAATGGCTACTGAGACACCGGCAGTTTGATAAGGCTATTACTTCCCCAGAACGGTCATCTCAAGTCAAGGTAACAACCCAAAGAGCTCGACTCATTGAAACTGGCCTCCTACTGAAGGCTAAAATAATAAATGAGGGCGAGAGCAGCAGGGAGACGGGAAAGAAGCAAAAGGATCAAAGGTGGCACAGGCAGCTGGATCTCTGGACAGACTTCTGACCGGGGCACTGTGGGCTACAGGGCGTCGTAAAATAAAACAAATTAAAAAATAAGAAGATTTGTGCTTTGTTTTTCAAAGAAATATTCCTATGGCTAAACTGGCAAATCACATCCTCGTTGACCCCTACGCAATATGTTAATCCCTGAGACATCGTACCCATTGCTGGCCGCACACACACCGCTTCTTCAGGTGAATCTAAATCACTCCGTCGCTTCATCCATCAATCAATCTTTATGTGATATCATAATCTGCTCAGAACTTTACAAAGCCAAGTTTGGGATTTCCAAGCCTCCGTGTCATAACTCTCTGAGTGATGAAACACCAAATAACCAATCGTCGTGTAGCACTCTGTCCAGATCAACCAATCAGAGAGCTGCTCGCAAAGTGTTCCATCATTGTTGTTTCTGTACATAGAGTGCTCTGTATGAATATCAAATGAATGATACATTTTGAATCTATATAGTGCCTTTTACAGAACATACCAACCCTTTACATAGCATGTTTCATTCATAACTGGTGTGTTTCTTTGCATGGATACTAAATATTAAAATATCAAGCTGAATAAAATTGGAGCACATTACTTCCTAACATTTTGTCTTTTCTAGTATGCATGTATTTGATTTGATATACAGTAAAACCTCAACTATCCATCACTCGATTAACCATCAAATTAAATATAATTGTGCATGTCAACCTATTACTGTACCGCTACTGCCATGCGGTACGCTGTAAGCTCCGCACTTTGGATCAGCTGTCCGTTGTACCAGCGCGTAGTGTTCTCCCCCAGCACCGTGTGTCCCGTCGCATTTTGAAATCACAGTGTCAGTTTTAAAGGCGTTTCGTAGCTTTACTCTTTTATTATAATTAATCTGCTTAATGGGCGGCACGGTGGCACGTTCTCCCCGTGTCTGTGCGGGTTTCCTCCCACAGTCCAAAGACACGCAGGTTAGGTGCATTGCCGATCCTAAATTGACCCTAGTGTGTGCTTGGTGTGTGTGTGTGCGCCCTGTGATGGGCTGGCACCCTGCCTGTGGTTTGTTTCCTGCCTTGTGCCCTGGGCTAGCTGGGATTGACCCTATAGTTAGGATATAGCGGGTTGGATAATGGATAGATGGAATCTGCTTTACATTGTTATGGCTGATAAACATATGCGTGTGGTGTTGGAATTCTCATAAAAAACTGAAATTATTAAACATTTACAAAACAGCGATAGAGGTTCAAGTATTGCTTCAGTTTACGGAGTAGGAAGAACAACAGTGACCGATATAAAGTGGGATGAAAATGGAAACCACTGATGGCAAAGTTATTCTGTGTTAATGTTAATGTTCTTCTGTATTATACCTCGTAATTTTCTTTTTAAATTCTGTTATACAGGTGCTGGTCATAAAATTAGAATATCATGACAAAGTTGATTTATTTCAGTAATTCCATTCAAAAGTGAAACTTGTACATTAGATTCATTCATTACACACAGACTGATGTATTTCAAATGTTTATTTCTTTTCATTTTGATGATTATAACTGACAACTAATGAAAGTCCCAAATTCAGTATCACAGAAAATTAGAATATCAATTAAGACCAATGCAAAAAAAGTATTTTTAGAAATGTTGGCCAACTGAAAGGTATGAACATGAAAAGTATGAGCATGTACAGCACTCCATATTTAGTTGGGGCTCATTTGGCCTGGATTACTGCAGCAATGTGGCGTGGCATGGAGTCGATCAGTCTGTGGCACTGCTCAGGTGTTATGAGAGCCCATGTTGCTCTGATAGTGGCCTTCAGCTCTTCTGAATTGTTGGGTCTGGCGTATTGCATCTTCTTCTCAGGCGAGTTTGCTGGCCAATCAAGAACAGGGATACCATGGTCCTTAAACCAGCTACTGGTAGTTTTGGCACTTTTTGCAGGTGCCAGGTCCTGTTGGAAAATGAAATCTGCATCTCCATAAAGTTCATCAGCATCAGGAAGCATGAAGTGCTCTAAAACTTCCTGGTAGACGGCTGCATTGACCTTGGACCTCAGAAAACACAATGGACCAACACCAGCAGATGACATGGCACCCCAAACCATCACTGACTGTGGAAACTTTACACTGGACCTCAAGCAACTTGGATTCTGTGCCTCTCCTCTCTTCCTCCAGACTCTGAGACCTTGATTTCCAAAGGAAATGCAAAATTTGCTTTCATCAGAGAACATAACTTTGGACCACTCAGCAGCAGTCCAGGCGAGACGCTTCTGACGCTGTCTCTTGTTCAAGAGTGGCTTGACAAAAGGAACGTGACAGCTGAAACCCGTGTCTTGCATACGTCTGTGTGTGGTGGTTCTTGAAGCACTGACTCAAGCTGCAGTCCACTCTTTGTGAATCTCCCCCACAGTTTTGAATGGGCTTTGTTTCACAATCCTCTCCAGGGTACATGCGGTTATCCCTGTTGCTTGTACACTTTTTTCTACCACATCTTGTCCTTCCCTTCGCCTCTCTATTAATGTGCTTGGACACAGAGCTCTGTGAACAGCCAGCCTCTTTAGCAATGACCTTTTGTGTCTTGCCCTCCTTGTGCAAGGTGTCAATGGTCGTCGTTTGGACAACTGTCAAGTCAGCAGTCTTCCCCGTGATTGTGTAGCCTACAGAACTCGACTGAGAGACCATTTAAAGGCTTTTGCAGGTGTTTTGAGTTAATTAGCTGATTAGAGTGTGGCACCAGGTGTCTTCAATATTGAACCTTTTCACAATATTCTAATTTTCCGAGATACTGAATTTGGGACTTTCATTAGTTGTCAGTTATAATCATCAAAATTAAAAGAAATAAACATTTGAAATACATCAGTCTGTGTGTAATGAATGAATCTAATATACAAGTTTCACTTTTTGAATGGAATTACTGAAATAAATCAACTTTGTCATGATATTCTAATTTTATGACCAGCACCTCTATAATGGTTTGCTAATATTTTGTGGCATGCATGCAGTTTGTGATGCACTCTGTGGGAGCAGAAAGTGCAGAATGAACGCTGTAAGTGATAGGACTAGGGGAGGAGCGTCTGTCCTGTGAGGGGCGGAGATGACACGCCTCTCAGGAGATGAGTGACAGGAGGTGTTAGAGTTAAAAGGAAGTTTGGAGTAGGAAGTCAGGAGCAGGGCTGTCTTAACACACGAGCATAGGGGTCCCATGCTAATCTATGTCTGTTGTGACTTGCTGAGTGGTTGTGTAGGTAGGGGTCCCAATGCACTGCTTTGCCTGGGGGCCCATAATGCTCTTAAGACGGCCCTGGTCAGGAGACAATAAGCAGGAGTGTGTGAGGTATTAAGAAAGACAGAAGGTGAGTGGCAGAAGATAAACTGACCGGTAGGGAGAGCTTTCTTTTATTGAGTTAGAGATGCGCTCCGTAACTTAAATAACTCGAAAAGCATTTGTTAAGGAAGGAAGATGCCAAGTAAAACATAGAAAAGTCTCCTACCTCTGAGATGTGTTTCCTTATTACGTTGGTCGTTACAGTATTATATGAATTAATTAATTTTGTTAATACTAAATCATATTTTGTTTTGGAAATAAATATGACTTTTCACTAACATTTTTAATGTAGCTGTTCTGCTATCCGTCTTTTCTCTTATCCGTCACAGCCTCGGTCCCGACCCCTGACGGATGATCAACGTTTTACTGTACTTAGTTAATCGCTGATGGAAAATTGTTTTATCGCATGACCTTTGGTGGTCAGAGCGCGGGGTCAGCCATAGCTCTGCACCCCTGGAGTGATTTTCAGGTTAAGGGCCTTGCTCAAACACCCAACAGAGTAGGATCCCTTCTGGCAGTGACAGCATTTGAACTGGCGACCTTCCGGATATCCTTATTGGCATGATTTTGTGGTTTAAGTGTCTTTTGTGATTTTTGAAGTCATTTTGATCTTACCGTCACATTTTATAGTCAATTGGGTTTCTGGAGGTGGAGAAGTGGACGCAGAGAGGAAAAGAGAGGGAGAAGGGAGAATACTTGGGTTTGTGAAACCATTCATGAAGCCTTTGTAAGATACTTGTGGAAATATTTAAACGTGGCACTTGTAGATCGTCTAATTCATGTTGCCATTGGGTAAAAGTAGTGTTTCTTCCCAAAGAAGAGGTGTATCCGTGAGAATGAAAAGATTTGTTCTTTGGTGAAAGTGGAATCCACATACACGAGCGGCAGAGATGCAAAGTGGCCAACACGTAGCGCAGGCCTTGGGGTTGAGGTGGATGGCAAGTGACTCTTTATAGGAAGAGTCACCAGACACATGAATGTCACTGCTGAGGTTAAGTAAACCTCTCGACAAGGTTGACACTCTCTCGACAGACAGACACACTTTTTGTGCTGTGGTAGTTGTAGTGTCTGGGGCATTGTTTCAACTCCTAATGGTCACTATACAGTATATATGCATAATGTGTATATATATATAAATATATATATATAGACGAGCAAAATACCCGCGCTTCGCAGCTGAGAACTAGTGTGTTAAAGAAGTAAAGAAAAAGAAAAGGAAACATTTTAAAAATAACGTAACATGATTGTCAATGTAATTGTTTTGTCACTGTTATGAGTGTCGCTGTGATATATATATATATATAGCAAAATACCAGCGATGTCATGTGTTAAAGAAGTTATGAAAAAGAAAAGGAAACATTTAGAAAATTACGTAACATGATTGTCAAAGTAATTGTTTTGTGTATTTGGCGGCAGCGTCACGAAGTTGTTTTCGGCAGCTGCATCAGAAAATGTACCACGACGTCTGACACGCCTCCTTTTTACTGTTTTCTCACAGCTTGGATTGCTGCTGTTATAATGGGCTTGAGTCTACATATATATATATTTATATATATACATTCATACATAGTGTATATACATATCTATATACATATCAACATATACACACATATATATATATATATATATATATATATATATACACCTATCTACATCATATATACACACACATACATACATACACACACACAAATTATATATATGTGTGTGTATGTATGTATGTGTGTGTATATATAATGTAGATAGGTGTGTGTGTATATATATATATATATGTATATATGCTGTATATACACTCACCTAAAGGATTATTAGGAACACCTGTTCAATTTCTCATTAATGCAATTATCTAGTCAACCAATCACATGGCAGTTGCTTCAATGCATTTAGGGGTGTGTTATGGTCAAGACAATCTCCTGAACTCCAAACTGAATGTCAGAATCAGAAAGAAAGGTGATTTAAGTAATTTTGAGCGTGGCATGGTTGTTGGTGCCAGACGGGCCGGTCTGAGTATTTCACAATCTGCTCAGTTACTGGGATTTTCACGCACAGCCATTTCTAGGGTTTACAAAGAATGGTGTGAAAAGGGAAAAACATCCAGTATGCGGCAGTCCTGTGGACGAAAATGCCTTGTTGATGCTAGAGGTCAGAGGAGAATGGGCCGACTGATTCAAGCTGATAGAAGAGCAACTTTGACTGAAATAACCACTTGTTACAACCAAGGTATGCAGCAAAGCATTTGTGAAGCCACAACACGCACAACCTTGAGGTGGATGGGCTACAACAGCAGAAGACCCCACCGGGTACCACTCATCTCCACTACAAATAGGAAAAAGAGGCTACAATTTGCACGAGCTCACCAAAATTGGACAGTTGAAGACTGGAAAAATGTTGCCTGGTCTGATGAGTCTCGATTTCTGTTTAGACATTCAAATGGTAGAGTCAGAATTTGGCATAAACAGAATGAGAACATGGATCCATCATGCCTTGTTACCACTGTGCAGGCTGGTGGTGGTGGTGTAATGGTGTGGGGGATGTTTTCTTGGCACACTTTAGGCCCCTTAGTGCCAATTGGGCATCGTTTAAATGCCACGGGCTACCTGAGCATTGTTTCTGACCAGGTCCATCCCTTCATGACCACCATGTACCCATCCTCTGATGGCTACTTCCAGCAGGATAATGCACCATGTCACAAAGCTCGAATCATTTCAAATTGGTTTCTTGAACATGACAATGAGTTCACTGTACTAAAATGGCCCCCACAGTCACCAGATCTCAACCCAATAGAGCATCTTTGGGATGTGGTGGAACGGGAGCTTCGTGCCCTGGATGTGCATCCCACAAATCTCCATCAACTGCAAGATGCTATCCTATCAATATGGGCCAACATTTCTAAAGAATGCTTTCAGCACCTTGTTGAATCAATGCCACGTAGAATTAAGGCAGTTCTGAAGGCGAAAGGGGGTCAAACACCGTATTAGTATGGTGTTCCTAATAATCCTTTAGGTGAGTGTATATATATATAGATATATACATACATACAAACGTACACACAGGTATATATATGTGTATATATATGTATGTGTCTATATGTGTTTGTATAGCTTTGGTCACTGAGTGCAAGGGAAAAATAATAAAATGTAGTCTAAGTTATTAAACAGTAAAACATTAACGTTTTAAGAAGTAAAGCTACATTGAGCACTACTGGAGTGGTTTCGGGTAAACTACATTTTAAAGACTGTGTAACACAACAGGTAAGTAACTAACAGCAGCTAAATGTATATGGATCATCTCTCGGTAGTAGATCCCTTTTGAAAGGCGCTACACGACGGCTGTGGTATAGAAATTACATTTTCTATGTGAACGTTCAAATTTGTGCCACTGGTAATGTGCCTTACCGGCATTTAAAGAAAATTAGTTTTGTGTCCTCTGCACTGTTAAGAGAGAAAGGCTTTGGTTTGGGATAAAAGGAAAAAAGGTGTAAAGAAAGGAAAGTTGCCTTTTTCTTTTATATAGTATAGAGATGTGTTCGCTGACGATATGAGTGCCTTTTGGGGACAGTCGCGGTGGGTCTTGTGTAGACTGGTGAGACGTCCCTGCCATTAACTGTCCGGGATGGCACTGTCGGTCCTCCACTCCTGTGCGTGTCTTCATAATCCGAGCTGACGACCTCATAATCGTATACGTGTAAAAGAAAGCGAAGCACCTTAATATTAGTTTGCCGTGGTCTAGAAATGGGATCCCGTGTTTGCAGTTGTCTGGGCTATAGCGCATGGGAAGGGGGAAAAATATTAAAAGTGTTTACTTTGACTTAAGGCAGAAGCGCAGTCAGCGTCTCAAAGGCCGGCACAGCTACTCACGTGCGCGCCGGCTGCCCGACTTTTGTAGTATTTTTGCAGTGCAGGAAACCCCACTTTTGCAGACACGTTCCGTGAGCAAAACTCTCCAGCGCTCTTTAGAGGTCTTGCTTTCTCTGCGTATCTGCGTTCATTGTCTGTTCCGTGAGCCTCGGGTACATGCATCGAAGCTTCTGAGCTGTGCCTGTGCTATCTCGTGCGATCTCGTGATGTCCACAGCGTTATTTAATGTTAGCTAAGACCCGGCACTTAAAAGTTTCTCGCTACAGCAATTTACACCAAAGTCTCATTTATACCTCGTGTCTTCTCATTAAACTTGTATCTCGCAAAAAGTATTCAGCCTTTTCCTTCAGCGCTCTTTCAATCAATCAGTCAATCAACATTTATTTATATAGCACATATTCATACAAAAAAATGTAGCTCAAAGTGCTTTACAAAATGAATAGAAAATAGAAGACACAATAAAAATAAACATAAGTCAACATTAATTAACATAGAATAAGTAAGGTCCGATGGCCAGGGTGGACAGAAAACAAAAAAAAAACTCCAAAGGCTGGAGAAAAAAATAAAATCTGTAGGAGTTCCAGACCACGAGACCACCCAGTCCCCTCTGGACAATCTACTGTGAACGGTACCCGGGCACAGACAGGCGGACATGTTGTTATGACACCACCACACGTTTATTTACAAATTATTTACAATATTGGGTCACCAAGACCCCCAAACAATGGTCACAAAGACCCAGTCACGTGCACAAACCCCAAACACTCAAAAGTCCTGGCCACAATGCCTTTCTTCGGGCAGCCTCCACTCTCCACTGCTTCGTCCTCCTTCCACCCGACTCCAGCTCTGAATGGCGGAGGCGGCCCCTTTATGGAGGACCGGATGAGCCCCAGGTGTTCCCGGCAATCTTCTGGCCACGCCCCAGCGTGGCGGAAGTGTCGGCTGTCCTCCCGGCTGCTCCCCGGGCACCGTCCCAAGTCTTCCCCCCAGCACTTCCTGGTGTGGCAGGAGTGCTGGGGAAACAAATCCCCAAGGCATTGGGGCGCCTCCTGGCGGTGGCCACGGGCCCCTACAGGGAAGAGCTTCCAAGCCCTTGACCCGTGGCTCCCAAAACAACCCGGAAGGCACACCCCGTGATCCAGGCCGGGCTCTGACCCTCTTCCGGTCCCTCCTGGCGTCCCGGTCGGGTCATAGCCCCTGGCATCCCTGACAGTGCCCCACAGCCAGCGACGACCACTGCGTGGGTAGGCGACCCGTCCGCGAGGGCAGCAGAGCTCGAAGCGGGCCCCACTCGAGGACAGCGGGGTCGGCCCGCACTCCTAGCAGGGACAGGGGCGGACACAATCCAGACACCAACCCATGGTGCATCCCTGTGCCTCGCACAGGTTGTGCTCCCCCCTTTTACCGGCACCCCGGGGCCTCCTTGGTGGGCACCCCCTCCGGGACCTCCACGCCCCTTTGTTCTGAGCCACTCGTTCCCCCGTTGGCTCCTCCAGCTGCGGCGCACCTGCGCACCGACAGAGATCCTTCTGCAGGCGGCCCGACATCAGAGGGCTGTTCCGCCGAAGGGTTCCTTCAACTCGCCCGGGGTCCGTCCCTACAAAAGAGAACACAGGGGCAGAACCGCTGCCAAAGCACCCAGCTCGTGCCACGCACGGGCAGCGTTCCCCCTCAACGGCACCCGGCACTTGCCTGTCGGCACCCTCTCCAGCGGCTTCCGTGTCCCTCTCGACGATGGAGTCGTCGGCACCGCCCTCTCTCTCCCCCGGCCTCAGGGATTCCCTCTGCTCTCCCAGAGGGCAGCCAGCCACACGCGTGCACCCAGCAACGCGTCTCACCTTATCGGAGGAATCGGCACCCAGCCCTTTATTCCTCCCTTCACTCTGGGGCGCCCTGGCGGTTTGAGACTCCTTATGGAATAAAAGGCGCCTCTGTCCCGTCTGCGTCCCTATAGTGCGGCGCAAGACCGCAGCCAACTTCGAGGCGGGCGCTAGGACCAGGGCACTTAGCAGCCCGTGTCCCTTCAGCGTCCTCACGGACTCCCCCCTCGCCGCGCATGCAGTCCGCGGCGCCGCACCTCCTGTCGGAGGGCTGCTTACTCGGAACTGATCATTGTCTTCACAGCCTTTTTCAGCAGCCCCTCCCATATGCTTTACGGTCGGCTGTACTCACCGTCTCCGCTGTACCTCTCCGGCTGGAGATTCCAGCGTCGCGCCGTCCCGTTGTCGATAGTAGCGTTCTCAGCGCCCAGGCGCCTTCTTCTCCAGTACCAGCACCTCAGCCCGGAGGGCACATAGCACCTGTAACACACGCTGCCCGGCGGGCTGAAGGGCGCCTCCAGCTCCGCCAAAGCAGCCGGCAAAGACAGGAAGTTAACCGGCGCGAGCCTACCTGACTGTCGGCCTCCGACGCCGGCCACTTCCTGTGGGCCTTCTCCTCCGGCCCAATCGGGTCTCCCCCCGCTCGTGATGGACATTCCCTGGTACCGCCTCTCTACAGTCATGGCGGGCACGCAAGACACACCGTCAATGGCGTGCCTGTCAGGGAGGGACTTCCGTTCAGCGGCCATCTTGGCTCCCTTTCTGCGGCGGCGACGGCTTGCCGGCAGCCTTGCTGTTGCCAGCGCCTCTCGAGCTGCAGCGTCTCCTCCTTCGCAGCCCTCGCGGCTGCCGCTGTGCTGCGGGCCCGCAAACCAGCATCGCCCGCCACTGGCGCGGATCCTGGAGGTCCCTGCCTGGAAAACAAAACACACGCCCGGCCCCAAGGGCGGCTGCCGATAGGCAGGAACTCACCTCCCAGGTCCCGTCATACCGAGGAAACGTCCTCGGTGTGGCCTCTCCGGACGCCATGCCGTCCCGGGCGCCTCCAGCAAACGCGCGCTTCGTCGGAGACCGCTGCACTCTTCCAATGCCGCGCCCCGCCCGCTTCAGGGAATAACGGCCCTCCTGCGGACCCCTGGCGGTCCGTGGGGTTCTTTACCCGGGGGCTGTGTGCACGCAGCACCAGCGGTATGGGTGGGGTCCCCTGCTGCACGGGCCGTCCACAACAATATTTTTGTACAGGTCTCCGCCTTGTAACAGGCGGAGCATCCTGCCGCTCGCCAGATGTGAGCGGTACCGGGCACAGACAGGCGGACATGTTGTTATGACACCACCACACGTTTATTTACAAATTATTTACAATATTGGGTCACCAAGACCCCCAAACAATGGTCACAAAGACCCAGTCACGTGCACAAACCCCAAACACTCAAAAGTCCTGGCCACAATGCCTTTCTTGGGCGCCTCCACTCTCCACTGCTTCGTCCTCCTTCCACCCGACTCCAGCTCTGAATGACGGGAGACGGCCCCTTTATGGAGGACCGGATGAGCCCAGGTGTTCCCGGCAATCTTCTGGCCACGCCCAGCGTGGCGGAAGTGTCGGCTGTCCTCCCGGCTGCTCCCCGGGCACCGTCCCAAGTCTTCCCCGCAGCACTTCCTGGTGTGGCAGGAGTGCTGGGGAAACAAATCCCAAGGCATTGGGCGCCTCCTGGCGGTGGCCACGGGCCCCTACAGGAAGAGCTTCCAAGCCCTTGACCCGTGGCTCCCAAAACAACCCGGAAGGCACACCCCGTGATCCAGGCCGGGCTCTGACCCTCTTCCGGTCCCTCCTGGCGTCCCGGCCGGGTCATAGCCCCTGGCATCCCTGACACTACCTAACATAAATCAAACAGTCCTCTTTGTATTTAGGGTTTTCATGGAAGGACCTGATAATAATGGATGCTCTTTGAGAGCTCTTCCTTCTTTTCTACGTACTGCCGTCACAGTCAGTTCATGTGACTACATGGGAGGCGTGATGATGTCACACGGCCATCGGGCTAACGTCCATTACAGTATATGGAGAAAAACAGGTTCCAGTTATGACCATTACACGTAGAATTTTGAAATGAAACCTGCCCAACTTTTGTAAGTAAGCTGTAAGGAATGAGCCTGCCAAATTTCAACCTTCTACCTACACGGGAAGTTGGAGAATTAGTGATAAGTGAGTTAGTGAGTGAGTCAGTCAGTCAGTGAGTGAGGGCTTTGCCTTTAGATACTGTGTGTGTATATATATATATATATATATATATATATATATATATACACACATACACATATATACAGTATATACAAAACCACAGTTATAGAAAAGTTGGGGCGCTGTGTCAAATTTAAATGAAAACAGAACACAATCATTTGCAAATCTCATAAACCCACATTGTATTCACAATAGAACATAGAAAACATATCAGATGTTTAAACAGAGAAAATGTACCATTTTAAGAAAAGAATCGGGTCATTTTGAATTTGATGACAGCAACACATCTCTAGAAAGTTGGGACAGGGCTGTGTTGACCACTGTGTAGTATCCCCTCTTCCTTTAACAACATCTGGGAACTGAGGAGACCAGCCGCGGGACTTTTGGGAGAGGAATGCTGTCCCGTTCTTGTCTGGTATTGGATTCTAGCTGCTCCGCAGTCCTGGGTCTTCTTTTTGTCGTATATTTCCTTTCATGTTTTCAGTTGGTGAAAGGTCTGGATGGCAGGCAGGCCACTTCAGCACCCGGACTCTTCAAATATGAAGCCATGCTGTTGTCATCGATGCAGTATGCGGTTTAGCATTGAAATATGCAAGGCCTGCTTTTAATGCAGTGCTGCCTAAGGACCCGAAGATCACAGTTTGACACACCGGTGCACCCAAGAATTACCGTTAGCACTGAAATACCGGGAAATGAAGAACTCAGACTGAGCCATAATGTGAGACGAGGCCAAACACAGGCGTTTAGGAAACAAGGAATCAGCCATCACTCATCAAAACCACAAAGCCCTGAAGAATGAAGGTAAATGAGCATGCGGTCCTATTGATACACAACCCTACTATCACCAGGGCCCGGCAGACATGATTAAAGAAAAATAACTAACTTTCTCAACTTCCCTTTATTTAATAATAACCAAAGAGAACTGGTCCCCATCACTGCCCACTAAAACAGCAGGGTGGTGTTGTGGAAATTTCACACACAACAATAACATGAGATAACAAGTCCACAACCAACCATACAAATACATTCTCTGTTTCAGAACCTCAGTAAACATATTATAAGACAAAATTATTTAACTGTGGAAGAATTCACAAACAACTACTATTGATAAGTAAGGATATCCCGATAGTAGAATTTTTTGCATTCGATACCAATGCCAGTGGAATTTCACAAAACTCAATCGCTACTCGAAACAGAAAATGCTTTCACCGGCTTCTTAATTTAAAGTAATTCCATTATTAAAGTTTTAAATAGAAAGCCTTTTTCAGTAATACAATACAAAGATAATAAATTGTAGCAATAACAACAGCTTTAAAACAGTAGACAATCCATTCAGAAGATGCCCATTTAAAGGAACTAGTACTGGCATTCATAAATATTAAAATATCTTTCAAGATTTGTATTTAATGGCAAGGTTTGTGTTAATGTTCCTCTTTATTGTTCTTTTTTTTTTAATATTTTACACGTTTTCAGGTTGATATTTTCTTATGATTATTATGTGCCGTTTTGTTAAGTGTTCTGCCATTTGCTTGTGTTGTGTGGGTGGAGCCTTAGGGGGCGGGGTCACCCTGACATCACTGCCGCTGGGCCCGCCCTCTGCCTTGATATTGAGGGTGGAGTCAGAGTCCTGGCAGTGCCTCACTGAGGCGTGCTGGAGTGTCCTTGTGAGCTTCGCTTTACCTTTTATTTCATTACGACTCCTGTTCTTGGGATTACTAATTTGGGATGCTATACTGGGACCTGTTCTGGACTGCTTTTTTACGTGATTTCTTTTTGCCTGGCTTTTCTAATTTTGTGCTTCCTTTTGTTTTTCTTTGATAATTTCCAAATTTATAAAGATTCTTCTGTGGTGGGCTGACACCCTGCCCGGGGTTTGTTTCCTGCCTTGTGCCTGTGTTGGCTGTGATTGGCTCCAGCAGACCCCCGTGACCCTGTAGTTAGGATATAGCTGGTTGGATAATGGATGGATGGATAAAGATTCTTGTGGAGGAGACTTGACTCATTTAGTCAGGAGGTGTGAAGCCTGCTGCCACCTGGGGGCACAGTATCTGTAATTGTGTGTACCTGATTGGGCCGATGGACTTTTCAATGCAGTTTATTACTTTCTATTTACAGGAGAGTGCACTCACTAGGTGGCACAGTCTTCAGATACAGAGACCTGCACTGGTCCTCTGTTTAGCATTCAGAATTTCTTCACATCACTATTCCAAATCTCACAACATGGAGTGCAAACATAAGCACAAACAGAGCCAAGGTGGTGCAGGAATTCACAACATCTGTTAAAAAGTTTGCCTTGTTGCCCCCATGTGTGTATCTGAAATGAATACAGGACCGTGGAGGAGAAGGCCACTGGGGGAGAAGCGGCCTTTTTTTTTATTTTTATTTTTTCTTTACTTCAGAAGCAGAGTGTGCTTTAAGGCAATCAGCATGCACTTCACTTGTTAGCTACATGTTCGGTAAGATTTATGTTTGTAAATTCCTTTAGGAAAAAATGCAAATTAGTAAGACACAGGAAAAAGAAAAGAAAGAAACGAGAACATTTGCTTCAGTTTTGAAAGAGGAAAAAGATGAATTGAAAATATTCAGATATAAACACATATCTGTAATTGTGAATTTGCTTCGTTATAGCACAACACACCCACACGAGCTTTAGTTAGAGTGAAACAAAACAATAAAGGCATTTTATGGATAGATGTGAAAGGCGCTATATGAGACAGATTATAGATATGAAAGGCCCAAGATTTCGGAGAGACACATTCAAAAGGAACTTTAAGATAGATAGATAGATAGATAGATAGATAGATAGATAGATAGATAGATAGATAGATAGATAGACATGAAGGGCACTATATGATAGATAGATAGATAGATAGATAGATAGATAGATAGATAGATAGATAGATAGATAGATAGATAGATAGATAGATATGAAAGGCACTATATATTAGATAGATAGATAGATAGATAGATAGATAGATAGATAGATAGATAGATATGAAAGGCACTATATGATAGATAGATAGATAGATAGATAGATAGATAGATAGATAGATAGATAGATAGATAGATAGATAGATAGATAGATAGATAGACATGAAGGGCACTATATGATAGATAGATAGATAGATAGATAGATAGATAGATAGATAGATAGATAGATAGATAGATATGAAAGGCACTATATATTAGATAGATAGATAGATAGATAGATAGATAGATAGATAGATAGATAGATAGATAGATAGATATGAAAGGCACTATATAGATAGATAGATAGATAGATAGATATGAATGGCACTATATAATAGATAGATAGATAGATAGATAGATAGATAGATAGATATGAAAGGCACTATATAATAGATAGATAGATAGATAGATAGATAGATAGATAGATATGAAAGGCACTATATAATAGATAGATAGATAGATAGATAGATAGATAGATAGATATGAAAGGCACTATATAATAGATAGATAGTTAGATAGATAGATAGATAGATAGATAGATAGATAGATAGATAGATAGATAGATAGATAGATGAAAGGCACTATATAATAGATAGATAGATAGATAGATAGATAGATAGATAGATAGATAGATAGAAAGGCACTATATAATAGATAGATAGATAGATAGATAGATAGATAGATAGATAGATAGATAGATAGATAGATAGATAGATATGAAAGGCACTATATAATAGATAGATAGATAGATAGATAGATAGATAGATAGATAGATAGATAGATAGATAGATAGATATGAAAGGCACTATATGATAGATAGATAGATAGATAGATAGATAGATAGATAGATAGATAGATAGATAGATAGATAGATAGATAGATAGATAGATAGATAGATAGATAGATAGATATGAAAGGCACTATATAATAGATAGATAGATAGATAGATAGATAGATAGATAGATAGATAGATAGATAGATAGATAGATAGATAGATAGATTTTTAGGTAGGTTGAATTTGAGGTCAGTCAGTCAGTCCTCTTCATTTTGCACACCACAGTGTCAGAGCGCCATTCTGGTTCTCGAGTGTGAGCTGTTTAAATTGATTTTACGTTTCACACTTCCCCAAGCAGGGTTTCATCCTTTCAGATGAAGCATTCTCTCTGATGTCAGCCAAAGTTCATGTTTTTAGTTTTTCAGTCACAAAAGAGGCCAACTTGATTTTTGAAAGGTGACAAATGTAAGTCAAGTACTAGTAAAGATTTCCAATATTGCAATGTGAATTCCAGTTAATTTGCTGCTCCAAAGTGACTCTCATTTTCCATAAAAGAAGCCAAGACACAACATAGCTATGAGATCGAGAAATAACAGTTAATAGATCTGTCGCAGGGCTCCCCATTATTGTGATTTGACGAGTGCCCCTCGTAACTTTGAAGCAGAAGGGCCGCTGGGCTCGATGCCACAGTCTGCACTCTTGCTAGGGTCATGGTGGACTTGGGGGTCCCAAGTCTAATCAGGGCCATTCCGTTGTTCCCCTTAATGACTAACATATTTCTTCTCAGAGTGCTTGGCAGATCTTTACCTGACAGCTGTATCCTCATTTATTTCAAGCTGTGTGTTCAGAATAGTGGTTTATATTAGAAACATAAGATTGGAGGAATCTTAATTTTTTACATTTATTTTAATCTGTGGTGCCATTGCGCAGATTTGTCCTTTTTTTTTATAAAACACTCGGGATCAAATTCTAGTTACGCCACTGACAGGAGCCATTCTCATTTTAAGCCTTCACCAAGACAGTAAATGAATGCCCTGCTTTCCCATGCAGAGAGATCTTATCAATTATATACCAAATTATGATTTGGAAAGTGAAGAGCGTGTCAAGCTTACCATTGACAATCACAGCGATGTCTCTGAAGTCGATCTCCCCTCTGGCTTCCACTCTGGCCTCACATCGATAAACTCCTTCATCAGTTTTGCCCACATTTAGTATCTGCAGATTATTATTTGCAAGGACTGCATAGCGACCTGATCAAAAAAGACACAACAGAAAACTCACTTAACAAGTTGTACATTGACCAGCATAAAGACGTGAGATTGCCATTCTCCATACAACAGCAGTTCTACAATTACATTATGACATAGATAAGGACACGAGTAACAAGCTGGGTAAGTATGAAGAGGACATCAAGATAGTAAGAGTTGTAGATCATTTAGAATGAGCTTAACCATCACAGAAGGACCTTAAGAGAATATGGGCTTGGGTAGAGATAAAATGTAAATAGTTATAACTTACATATGGGACAAATACAAATATTAGATTTAATAAACAACGGAAAATCTCAAACTAGTGAACTCTTCACTTTCTACATGGGCAGAAGTGGTCAAGGAAGCTGGTAGGATATTTTGTTATATAGCCTGCCCAATGTGAGAAGAACAAGGCAAGAGAAGTCGTGGTTAAACTATATAATGCAATGGGCTGACCCTCCTGAAGCTCCATATGCAGTTTTGGCCTTCCTATTACAGAAAAGACATAACTATATTGCCAAAAGTATTGGGACCCCCCTCCAAATCATTGAATTCAGGTGTTCCAGTCACTTCCATGGCCATAGGTGTATAACATCAAGCACCTCGGCAGGCAGATGGCTTCTACAAACATTTGTGAAAGAATGGGTGACTCTCAGGGGCTCAGTGAATTCAAACCTGGTACCCTGATAGGATGCCACCCATGCAATAAGTCCATGCGTGAAATTTCCTCACTACTAAATGTTCCACGGTCAATTGTTAGTGGTATTATAACAAAGTGGAAGCAATTGGGAACAACAGCAACTCAGCCACAAAGTGGTAGGCCATGTCAAATCACAGAATGGGTAATGGTGCATGCTGAGGTGTGCAGAAGTCACCAACTTTCTGCAGAGGTCATAGCTACAGACCTCCAAAAGCTCAAGAACAGTGCAGTGCAGAGAGAGCTTCATGGAATGGGTTTCCATGTCCGAGCAGCTGCAGCCAAGCCTGACATCATCAAGTTCATGCAGTGGTGTAAAGCCCACCACCACTGGACTCTAGAGCAGTACAGACATGTCCTCTGGAGGGATGAATCACGCAACCCGATGGATGAGTTTGGCCAGGAGAACAGGAGTCGCCTGACTGCTTTGTGCCGAGTGTAACGTTTGGTGGAGGTGGGGGGGCTGGGTTATGGTGTGAGGTTGTTTTTCAGGGTCTGGTCCCCTTAGTTCCAGTGAAAGGACCTCTTGATGCTTCAGCATACAAAGCCATTCTGGACAATTTCATGCTCCCAACTTTGTGGGAAGAGTTTAGGGATGGCAACGTGACTGCACAGGCACCAGTGCACAAAGCAAGACCCGTAAAGACATGGATGAGAGAGTTTGGTGTGGAGGAACCTGACTGGCCTGCACAGAGCCCTGACCTCAACCTGACAGAGCACCTCTGGGATGAATTAGAGCGGAGACTGCGAGTGAGCTAGGCCTTCTCATCCAACATCAGTGCCTGACTTCACGAATGCTCTCCTGGTCACAAGTCCCCATAAACACACTGCTACACCTCGTGGAGAGCCTTCCCAGAAGAGTTGAAGCTGTTATAGTGGGATGCCATAAAAGTTCATGTGTGTGTAAAGGCAGGCGTCCCAATACTCTTGGCAATACAGTGATAGCAGCACTAGAGAAGTACAGAGGAGAGCAAGCAGACTGATTCAGGACCACGGACAGCAATCAAAGAGGCGAGCCAGTAGACTAACTCAGGACCTTGGAGAGCAACCAACAAGGTAACACAGGTGGAGACAAAGCTTTAGGACCCAATCTCACTCGAGATAAATGTGTAGTGGTAAAATGGGCGGAGCTGGAGGAGTGTATGACAGCGGGGTGGGCGGGGCTAGAGAAGCATGTGCAACAGAGTGGGTGGGGCTAGAGGAGTGTGTGCAGCAGGGTGGAAAGGACTAGAGGAGCATGTGGGAGCACAGTGAGAGGGGCTAGAGAAGTGTGTGCAACACAGTGGGAGGGGCTAGAGAAGTGTGGGCAACACAGTGGGTGGGGCTAGAGAAGTGTGTGCAACAGAGTGGGCAGGGCTAGAGAAGTGACAGAGCACCTCTGGGATGAATTAGAGCGGAGACTGCGAGCGAGCTAGGCCTTCTCATCCAACATCAGTGCCTGACTTCACAAATGCTCTCCTGGTCACAAGTCCCCATAAACACACTGCTACACCTTGTGGAGAGCCTTCCCAGAAGAGTTGAAGCTGTTATAGTGGGATGCCATAAAAGTTCATGTGTGTGTAAAGGCAGGCATCCCAATACTCTTGGCAATACAGTGATAGCAGCACTAGAGAAGTACAGAGGAGAGCGAGCAGACTGATTCAGGACCACGGACAGCAATCAAAGAGGCGCGCCAGTAGACTAACTCAGGAACTTGGAGAGCATCCAACAAGGTAACACAGGTGGAGACACAGCTTTAGGACCCAATCTCACTCGAGCTTTGTACATTTCTAGCATTTGCTTTGCAGTTTATCCAGCTTTTTAGGGCATTTGTCAAACTTTTTCAGTTTTTTAGGCACTTTCCAGGTGTTTTTCAAGCATTCTGACAGCGTTTTCAAAAAAGTGTTTTGCAGGGAAAAAATATCCATCCATCTATCCATCCATTATCCAACCCACTATATCCCAACTCCTCCTGAGGGAGGAGCAGTCTCTTTGTTACCTCGGTCTTGATCTTCTTTGAAATCCTTTATTCTCACAATTTAGAACTTTCATGTCATGTGCTTTTTCAGGATTTTTTGGTTGATCTTCTGTCTCTCTCCATTAAAATGAAACTACCATTAAAATCAGAGACTGTTCAGTTCTTGGTAAGCGAGCAAACTTACAAATTCAGCAGGGGATCACATCCTTATTACCCCCCACTGTTAGTAATACGGTGTCTAAATCGCTTAACACCCAATTTCACGTGACGTATCATGGGCATTAAGCAGCACTGACCTGCTCATAACAGTACAATTGTTAAAATAAAATATTTAAAAGATTTTTATAGTTCATCTGGCCTCCATATCTAAATACCAAACTTGGCCCATGACTATCAGGCCCACAAAGGTGAATTCCCCCCCGCGCCACTAGGTGGGTCTCAAGGTTTCATTTTCTATACTTTATTTTTTCATTTTGCCCTGTGATGGACTGGCGCCCTCTCCAGGCTTTGCTGCCACATTGCGCCCTATGCTAACTGGTATAGGCTGCAGTTCCCACCCTGCCCCGGTTTAAGACTAAGCGGGTTAGAAAATGAATGACTTCACTTTACATTTCATCTTGGGCTTCATAAGCGCGGATTTGCTGTTTGCTATTTTTTTCTAATGTAAATTTGATAAAAAAATTAAATTAATTATCATTCATTGTGGACGCCGGCATCGGACCCTGCTCTGTTGTGTTTCTTTTCGTGGTGCCCGGCTGTACCACTTGATGCCATTGGTGCTCTGCCAGGCTACAAGGGATGTGACCCCAGAGTCTTGGCATTCGAAAGGATTCTTATTAGCCCATCCAGCATGAATGGCTGCCCAGGAGGAGAAAGTAGGCCAGTTGACTAAGGTCATCCAAACTGACCACAGACCCCCAGGAATCCTGATGATGGCTGGAGTTTTGGGTTTCTGATCTCACGTTGACAACTGACCACATTTCAATTATAAAATGAATGGAATATTAAATATTTACGTATGAAGTATTTATGATAATCAGTGAGATTCCTTTCTGCACAGTTTGTGTGATGGACAGTAGCTGAGCACGTCTTACAGGAGGAAACTGAACTCCACTGTGGGGCCACGCCAGACTCCCTTTTTTAAAGAAATGGGAAAACGGTGAGGAAACTGATTTACTGGTGACTGGTGCAAAATATGGGGTCCCAGGGGCCAAACCCTTTAGACCCCAAAAAAGCCTGAAAATCAAAATATTAAGAGGTCCCTGGAAGAAAATGTTAAAACATTGGTAGAGTGTTGTAATTTACTCAGCGTCCATTATGGAGTCTGTGAGGACAATACTGCTGCAGGGTGTAGAAAGGCAGGATGGTGAAAGACGCTGGTCTGCGAGCACTTTAACAGGCTGGGTGGGGATAGGCAGGCAAGGGCATGGTGGCAGATGGGGCAGAGATAAATGTTTGACTGGCTACAGACTGGAAGGGGCTAGAACTGGTTACCTGTGTTATTTAGAATTGACTTTAAAATACTGCTTATGGTTACAAAGCCTTAAATAATCTGCTCCACCTTATATGTTGGAGTGTCTGACACCTTACACTCCAAATCGTAACCTTAGATCTTCAAATGAGTGTCTTCTAAGAATTCCAAGAGCTAAACTTAACTTAAGAGACTTCTGCTGTTGCGCACCTCAAATCTGGAATAGCTGACCAATAGAAACTTGCCAGGCTGATACGGTGGAGCACTTTAACAAACTGCTAAAACCCGTTTCTTTAACATGGCTTTCTCATAACTCCATTTTAATTTAATCCTGATGCTCTGTATTTTCCATGAATTATCATCACTATTAATGGTGGCTCCAAAATCCATACTAACCCCTACTTTTTCTTCTGTTCTTTGGCCGGTTTTCTGCGCCATCACCACCACCTAATCAAAGTACCATGATGTCCCTACATTGATGGATTTAAAGGCCTGAAGTCTGCATGACCATCATCATCAAGTCTTTCCATGAGAACCCTGAATACAAAGTGGACTGTTTCATTTATGTTAGGTAGAATGCCTAGAGGGGGCTGGGTGGTCTCATGGTCTGGAACCCCTGCAGATTTTATTTTTTCTCTCCAGCCGTGTGGAGTATTTTTTTGTTTTTTCTGTCCTCCCTGGCCATCAGACCTTACTCTTATTCTATGTTAATTAGTGTGGTCTTATTCTAATTCTTACTTTGTCTTTTTTCTCTTTCTTCATCATGTGAAGCACTTTGAGCTACATTGTTTGTATGAAAATGTGCTATAGAAATAAATGTTGTTGTTGTAGAACAGTGTGTAGCCACTGGCCGGGCGGGAACAGATAAATGTGTAGTGGTAAAATGGGCGGAGCTGGAGGAGTGTATGACAGCGGGGTGGGCGGGGCTAGAGAAGCATGAGCAACAGAGTGGGTGGGGCTAGAGGAGTGTGTGCAGCAGGGTGGACAGGACTAGAGGAGCATGTGGGAGCACAGTGAGAGGGGCTAGAGAAGTGTGTGCAACAGAGTGAGCAGGGCTAGAAAAGTGTGTGGCAACACAGTGGGAGGGGCTAAAGAAGTGTGTGCAACAGAGTGGGCAGGGCTAGAGGAGTGTGTGGCAACACAGTGGGTGGGGCGAGAGAAGCATGTGCAACAGAGTGGGTGGGGCTAGAGGAGTGTGTGCAACAGGGTGGACAGGACTAGAGGTGCATGTGGCAACACAGTGGGAGGGGCTAAAGAAGTGTGTGCAACAGAGTGAGAAGGGCTAAAGGAGTGTGTGCAGCAGGGTGGGCGGGGCTGAAGGACTGTGTGGCAGCACAGTGGGTGGGGCTAGAGGAGTGTGTTGCAGCAGGTCGGGCAGGGATGCTCCTCTAGGCAAGTGCATGGTGGTGATTTGACAGGCAAGTACATTGGCACAGGATGGGTGGGGCTTGATGTTTGAGTGGCTGGTAGCTGGGTTGAGTTAAATAAATGTACGGCAGTGGGCTTGGGCAGGGTTAGAAAAGTGTCTGGAAACAGGCTGGGTGGGATTAGATGAGTGCTTTGCAGCAGACTGGGTGGGGTCAGATTAATATGTGGGTGGAGCTAAGCAAATTCCTGGTGATAGGCTGGACAAAGATAGACAAATGAATGGCAGCAGGCTGGGCGGCCCTAGATAAGCGCATAGGAATGGGCTGGGTGGGATTAGATGAGTGTGTTGCAGCACCCTGGGCTGAGCTAGGCATTTGAATGGCACCAGGCTGGGCAGAGCAGATGTTTGAATGCCAGCAGCCATACATCAAGGAAATAGATGACATCCTTGAAAAATCAGGTTTAAGAAATAGGGCAGAAACTGGGACCCATCTCAGGCGTACGTTTAGTGCTTGTCTGCATGGGGAGTCATCTCGGTGATGATGAAGAATGTAAAGCCAATTGCTGCCACTGCGGTAACCTGCAATATTCAGATTGGGAACAGCTTAAGAAAGTGGCATCTCGTTTCCAGTTCACATACGTTTTGGAGGCATTTCTCGTGACCTGTAAAAATGGGGAAGTGAAATTGTCGGTCTCGTTAGGCTCTTAGAGTGCAGCGACGCGGCACATTGGTGTTCAGTAAACAGGCCTGTTATTGGGATGAACCTGTAGCTGTGCTACCGAGAAGACTTCACTTCAAGACAGTCAGCTGACGTGCACAGGGGCCCATGGCATTCAGAGGGCAATGTTCAGAGCAGAGCAGCAGCGCTCAGACAGACAAGAGCACGAAGTGACTAAGGCACCCAACCACAGACGTGCTCAACAAGTAATCTCTCTTTGGGTTTCACATTATTTACTACAAAGTAAAATATGATTTATAATAACATAATTATGATTTATATACAGTATAGCACAAAAAAACATAATGCGTGGACAAGCTATACCCACAATGCAAATGAACAGGAACAAACCCATGTAAATAAAAGGGCAACTGTGCTGCAAGTCTTACACAACAAGGCTAAAAGCAGCGCTGTCCACACGTCAGCCATTAAGGTGGACATCGGAGTGGGCGAGACGGACAAAAATCCATGTTGGGTTAGATTCAAAATTCAGACGGAGATCCCAACATATATATACACAGTTCAGACTTCTTAAACAAACCACACAGGCGTTAAAAACTATTGGTGGGCACAGGAGCCCCTCTTTAGCCATCAAAATGGGTTTGACACCTGGGAGTTCTTTTTCTGATCATTTTTTCTTGTTTTAAATGGCACAGAACCTTGCTGAAGATTATATGTATGTGTATGTGTATGTATATATGTGTATATATGTGTGTATGTATGTGTATGTATATATATATATATATGTATATATATGTATATGTATATATTAAGTGCAAAATTCTTTTTCTTTTTTTTTCTTTTTCCTCTTTTAAAGACTATATTGGTAACAGATATCTCTATCTTTTAACCTTAAAGCGCCACTGCATGGGGGCTTGATGTGCTTTGGACGTGCTCTGTCTCTGGGTATGTCAGAGGACTGGGACTGCATGAAGTGGGTTTTAGCCTCACCTGGGGAGGCAAAAAGGGAGGGTGGGGGTTAAGGGGAAGAGAAAGAGAGCAGGCTTGATCTATATCTAATCTATCATCTCAATCTTTATAATTATAACTATCAACGTAATAATAAGCTGCATGGCAACAACTCTTGGGGAATAGGAAATTAAGACCTAAACTATTTCACTTCCAGTTAAGACTATAAATGACATCAAAAACTCAGAATCAGTGTCTCCATGATGGGACAGTTAACTTCGTAAGCTGGAATGTTAAAGGCCTGAATCACGAATTAAAGAGAAAGAAAGTACTTTCTCACCTAACAGGTCTAAATGCTAAAATAGTATTTTTACAGGAAACCCACTTACTAAGTAAGGATCAGTTCCGCTGCAAAAGACTGGACTGGCCAAATGTTCCATTCTAAGTTTTACAAAGAAAACTAGAGGGGTGGGAATTCTCATACATAGAACAGTACCATTTGTAGCATCAGATGTAGTATTGGATCCTGAAGGGAGATATGTGATGGTCATGGGAGACTTATCTAACTGTAAAATGATTTTGATAAATGTTTATGCACCTAATGTTGATGATAAGGAATTTATACAAAATTTATTTGCATCCATTCCCAATCTGAACACTCATAAACTTATAATGGCTGGGGACTTTAATTGTGTTCTAAATCCACTTTTAGATAAGACTTCCTCCACAGGGGAACGCAACTAACACCGCAAAGATAATTACAAAGTTTATAACTGATCACAACTTATCAGATCCCTGGAGGTTTTAAACCCAAATTCAAGAACATATTCTTTCTACTCACCAGTACATCATTGCTACTCAAGGATTGATTACTTCTTTATAGATAATAACTTCTTGCCTAAGATTAAATCTTGTAAATACGATGCTATTGTTATTTCAGACCATGCTCCGATGATCTTGGAGCTGAAATTACTAAGCCCCATACACTCACCCCGAGATGGCGCTCAATCCGCTTCTATTAGCTGACGAGAATTGTACTGAATTTATATCCAAACAAATTTAATTCTTTCTAGAGACAAATACATCCCCTGAGATCTCTGCAGGAATACTCTGGGAAACTCTTAAGGCCTTCTTAAGAGGACAGATTATCTCATATCTTTCCCACAGAAATAAATCCGCAAGAAAGTAGCAGAGATAAAAAGTAAATTACTAAAATAGATGAAGAACATGCCAGACTACCAAGCGAGACTCTACATAAGAGGAGGCAGGCTCTACATTCAGAATTAAACCTCTTGACAACTAAAGAAACCGAACAACTAATTTACAAATCCAGACATCATTATTATGAACATGGAGAGAAAGCTAATAAGCTTTTAGCGCAACAAATTCACAAGCAAGATGTGCAACGCAATCTCGTAATTACTAACACGAATGGAGATAAAATCATCGAACACAAAAATATAATGTACACTTTTAGAGACTACTATAAATCCCTATATACTACTGAGTTTAAAGAAGACAATATACAATCTAATGCATTTCTGGATAAATTACAGATACCACAAATTGACGCTTTTAGTGTGGAGGAACTCGATAAACCTCTGTCATTATCAGAATTACTGGATGCTATAAAGTCACTCCAAGGTGGAAAAGCAGCAGGCCCTGATGGC
This sequence comes from Polypterus senegalus, assembly GCF_016835505.1. NCBI lineage: Eukaryota > Metazoa > Chordata > Cladistia > Polypteriformes > Polypteridae > Polypterus > Polypterus senegalus. Next base: position 27,762,599 of record NC_053155.1, on the reverse strand, counting down.
TACCCTGCAGAGTTTTACAAGAAATTCTCCGCTCAGCTAGCTCCCTCCTATTAGCAACATTTACAGAAGCCAGAGATAACCAATCTCTTCCACAAACCTTTCGCCAAGCACTAATCACTGTCTTTCCAAAACAAAATAAGGACTTATTACAATGTGCATCATACAGACCAATTTCACTTCTGAATAACGACGTTAAAATACTCTCTAAAATCATAGCTAGAAGGATGGAGAAAGTGCTCCCTCAGTAATATCACAAGACCAAACTGGATTTATTAGGGGCCGACACTTATCTTCAAATCTTCGACGCCTGTTTAATGTAATATACTCACCAACTAAATCAAACACCCCAGAAATATTATTATCATTGGATGCAGAAAAGCATTCGACATGATTGAATGGAAATACCTTTTACTATTTTGGAGAAGTTTGGGTTTGGCCCAACATTTGTGCATGGATTAAATTACTGTATACTAACCCAGAAGCTTCAGTTTGCATCAATAACATTTGCTCAGACTACTTTAAACTAGAACGTGGCACAAGACAAGGATGCCCTTTGTCACCACTGCTGTTTGCAATTGCCATTGAACCACTGGCAATACATTGTCGAAATACTGATCAGATAAAGGGGATTAGCAGAGAAGGACTGGAACAGAAAATCTCATTATATGCAGATGACATGGTACTGTATATATCGGACCCAGAAAATTCTGTGCCTGCAGTCTTAGCAGCACTCACAGAATTTCAAAAGCTCTCTGGTCTCAGAATTAATCTGAATAAAAGTGTACTCTTTCCGTGAATTCGCAAGCATATAATATTAGATTAGACACCCTTCCTTTTATCATTGCAGAACAGTTTAAATACCTCGGGTAAACATCACAAGTAAACATAAAGCTCTTTATCAACAAAATTTCGTCGTCTGCATGGAAAAAATTAAACAAGACTTGCATAGATGGTCAACCCTTCATCTCACACTAGCTGGAAGAATTAACACTGTTAAGATGAATATTCTTCCTAAGCTCCTTTTTATTTCAAAACATACCAATATACATTAATAAATCGTTCTTTAAGCAATTAGATTCAACAATAACCTCATTTATTTGGAATTCTAAACATCCACGCATCAAAAGAGCGACCCTACAAAGACAAAAGGCAGAAGGTGGCATGGCTCTACCTAACTTCCAGTTTTATTACTGGGCAAATATACAGTCGATAAGAACCTGGACACAAATAGAAGAACATACACAGGCATGGACCGCAATAGAAGTAAAATCCTGCAGTACTTCTTTGTATTCCTTGCTTTGTGCTCCAATAAACACACGTTATCGGCAATACACTAATAACCCAATTGTGCTCCACTCACTTAGAATCTGGAACCAATGTAGAAAGCATTTTAAGACGGAGAAGCTTCTTTCTGTGGCACCCTGCAAAAGAACCACCTCTTTCAACCCTCACAAACATATGCAGTTTTAATATCTGGAAAAATTTGGAATTAACTTGCTTAGAGATCTTTATATAGACAACGCCTTTGCATCCTATGAACAATTACATTCCAAATTTAACATTCCAGCTACAAATTTCTTTCACTATCTTCAAATCAGGAACTTTGTTAAACAGAACCTTCCAGATTTTCCTCATCTTGCACCCTCATCCACGCTGGAAAAATTATTGCTCAATTTCAAGGAGTTAGACTCCATCTCTACAATATATAAAATCCTTTTACAATCCCTTCCTTTCAAAGATCCAAGAGGACACTGGGAAAATGACCTCTCAATTAATATATCAGAAAAGGAGTGGAAAGTAGCAATGCAGAGAATTCACTCAAGCTCCATATGCGCAAAGCATACAATTATACAACTCAAAATTATATATCGAGCACATCTGTCTCGACTAAAACTCTCCAAAATGTTTCCAGGGCATGATCCAACCTGTGAACGCTGCAAAAGCCCCAGCCTCACTAGGTCACATGTTCTGGGCCTGCACCAAATTAACATTATTCTGGACAAAAATTTTAATTACCTCTCAGACAGTCTTGGACTCACAATCCCTCCTAACCCATTAACAGCTGTGTTTGGGGTTCTTCCAGAGGGTCTTAAGGTGGAGAAAGACAAACAAATTGTGATCGCATTCACTACACTGTTGGCACGCAGACTTATTCTGATAAACTGGAAGAACCCAAACTCTCCTCTTTTAAGTCAGTGGGAAACTGATGTGTTATATTATTTAAAATTGGAAAAAATCAAATACTCAGTTAGAGGATCTGTGCAGACTTTTTTCAAAACATGGCAGGATCTAATCAGTAATATTTTGAAATGATTTTATAAAGCACAGAGAATTTGTTGATTTAGGTATTTTTAAAAGCCTTAAATTTTACACCGTTTGGCTTGCTCTCTCTCTCAAGGGTGGGGATCGATCTGTTCTTAGCATAATTCTTTTTTTTGTAAAACTTGATTACTATGTATTGATTATAATAAAATTAATAAATAAAAAAAAAATAAATAAAAAATAAATGGCACAGAACCATCACCATCATCCTCATTCCAAGTTTAATTGACATTTTCTGTGTTTATCCAAGTCAGTCAGACAGCTGGACATGAAAGGCATTATGTAATAGATACAGACAAAAAGATGAATATTAAAAAATATGAATATTAAAAGCACAATTTGACAGATAGATATTGAGGGTGCTATAAAATAGACATGAAAGGCATTATATAATAGGCAGCTGCATATGAAAGGCATTATGTACTGTATAAACAGATAGATATGCAAAATCAGTAAATAATAGAGATAGATAGATAGATAGATAGATAGATAGATAGATAGATAGATAGATAGATAGATAGATAGATAGATGAAAGGCACTATATAATACACAGACAGACAGACAGACAGACAGACATGAATAGCACTATATAATGAAAGACACCATATAATGAATATGAAAAGCACTCTATAACAGATAGATGACATGAGAGACACTGCAGTATATGACAGATGTAAAAGACTATACAATAATGATTAATGATATAAAAGGCAGTATATAATAGAATGCTAGACAGATGCCTTTCACCTCCGCCTGTCTATTATATAGTGCCTTTCATATCTGTCTGTTTATGTTCTTTCATGGGGACCCACCGAGAATGCAGAGATACAGGGGGCCAGTCCGGAGCCCTCTCGTCAGTCCCACCACGTTGACTCACGGTGTCTTCTCCCCAAGCTGCCCAGATGCCGCCATCACTTTCATTTTACAGATGAGGACGATTTACTAAGTCGGAGTTTCTGCATCCTAATTAACCTTCGCTGGTGAGCTCCTGAGCAGCGCAGCGCTGAACAAACAGGCTCCAGTCAGATAAACACTCCGAGGCAGGGAAGGCCGACATGTCAAATGCTGTGAGAGCGGCCATGGAGAGACATGTACACATTGTGACAGGACAGATGCCTGGGGAGGGTGGGCCATGACAGACAGATGTTTCTGATTTTTAAGAAGAGTGTTCTCCAGGGCTGGCGCCTGCCCAGGTGGTGTAACACTTGGCTCGCCCCGAGATGTGTACAAGTGGGCGCGAGGTGACCTCCTGAACTGTGAGCTCTGCTCTCCCAAGGGTGTCAAAGAGCACATTATCATATGCGCCTCAGTGAAAATGGAGACGAGAAAATCAAATAAAAAGAGAAAGCAGTGGTGTGGTGGGTAGGCTTACAAGATGGGATTGTAGGACAAGGGGAGCTGCAGGGCTGATGATCGTTGGGCTGCGAGGATTAACCAGTGGTGCCTAAAAGCGGTCATATAGCGTCTGGTCCTGAGCTCAACAGAATCAGCTGTGCCACCTCACTGTGTCCAGTAAGAAAAGGCGCAGAAAGATCCAAATAAAGATAAATCCTGCAATCTGCAGTCGTGCTCTCTTATGATGCTCTGTGTGTTAATGTGTTGATTAAAGTTTTTAACACAGAGGTGCCTTTTACAGAGGGGTCGGAATTCCCTTGGACTCTTTCACTTCCCACACCCTTTATTCTGTTGGGCAGAACCAGCGTCACCCGTACCCCAACAGCCCTGACTCTGCTCTCCGAACTCACACTGACGTGGACTTTATTTAAGGTTACAATTCTATCTATCTATCTATCTATCTATTATATAGTGTCTTTCATTTCTATCTATCTATCTATCTATCTATCTGTTATATAGTTCTTTTCATTATCTATCTATCTATCTATTATATAGTGTCTTTCATTTCTGTCTATCTATCTATCTATCTATCTATCTATTATATAGTGTCTTTCATTTCTATCTATCTATCTTTCATATAGTGCCTTTCATATCTATCTATCTATCATATAGTGCCTTTCATTTTTATCTATCTATCTATCTATCTATCTATCTATCTATCTATCTATCTATCTGTTATATAGTTCTTTTCATTATCTATCTATCTATCTATCTATCTATCTATCATATAGTGCCTTTCATTTTTATTTATCTATCTATCTATCATATAGTGCCTTTCATATCTATCTATCTATTATATAGTGTCTTTCATTTCTATCTATCTATCTATCTATCTATTATATAGTGTCTTTCATTTCTATCTATCTATCTATCTATTATATAGTGCCTTTCATATCTATCTATCTATCTATCTATCTATCTATCTATCATATAGTGCCTTTCATTTTTATCTATCTATCTATCTATTATATAGTGCCTTTCATAACTTCCAGTTTATCATATAGTGTTTGTCATTTCTATTATGGAGTGCCTTCTCTTGTTATATATCTATTATATAGTGCCTTTCCCAGCTCTTTCTCTCTCTCCCTCTCACACTGTCTTGTCCTTTATGTATTTATCTATCTAGAATTGCCTTCTATGTATGTATCAATTATACAGTGCCATTTAATTTTTCTCTATTTGTCTCTCTCTCTCCATTTTTCTATCTAGTTCCTAGTGTCTCTCATATCATATTATGGAAAATGTATCTAGGCAGACAATATGGAGTAGCGGTGAAGGATTTTGGACTGTCGGCTCAAATCCTGCTGCTAACATTGTGTGACCATGAGCCAGTCGCTTTACCTGCCTGTGCTCTAATTTGAAGTAAAGAAATGTAACTAATGATATCTGAGATGTTATACAGTAAGTTGCCTTGGACAGAGGTGCAGCCTAATAATAGTAATAGTAACTTTCTGTCTTAACCCTTAAACCTCCGCAGCTGGCTCTAGTCGGTTCCCAGTGATATTTGCCAGCACGTCGGAGCTGATCAGTCCGTGCCGTCTGTTTGTTGAGCAGCCCCCTCGTGACCACTGGCACCCCCTAGCGACTCAGCATCGCTGTCCCTGGGATTCAGCCGCTGCACTAGACTGGCCTGTAAGCTTCAGCGTTGGCGTCTGTGTGTTCTTGCGTGCAGCCAGTTGAAGTGCAGTTGGCTCGGTGATTTACTGAATTTCATACATGGCGTCACTTGCACCTTGTACATACTGTATAACAATAGAATGTTCCAGTAGCTTTTTTTTATAGTTTTTACAGTTCATTGGCAGAGTGTAAAATGATCAGTTTTGCAGTAATTGTGATGCTCTTTACATGAAAACAAATATGTGTTCCGTTAAAATTTCACCTTTTCTTGGTGAATTGTGACGTTTATTTAAAAAGTGCAGCAAAAAAGTATTTGGCGTACAAGGGGGTGCATTAACCGGTTTAAGGGTTAATGTGTGTGAAAGTAAACCCCCCCCCCTTCAATAGGCTGGTACCCCACCCAGCATGTATTTCCTGCCTTGCTCCCAGTGTTGCTGAGGTCTGAATGGCTGGATGCTCTCACAGGTTTTCAATTGCAGTTGATAAATTCAAGGTCAGAAGTTCCACACTGGAGACTAACATGGATGTCAGTTCTTTCCCCAGAGAGTAAGAATCGACATCCCCAAGAGATCAGTAAACCCAGATACCGTCCTGGCTCCAAGTCTGTCCCCCAAACTAATGCCCTGGCAGCCTGACAGGACAAGCGTCTTAGAACAGTGAATACGGGGGTTAAGCGGGAGTCAACAAGAGGATTGTCTGCATGATTGTCCGAGGTGTGTCTGCTCTCAGTATGCTGAACGTATAAACATATAATAACCAAGGCTAGCATGGCTGGTTAGTTCCTGATTTTACTGACATCTAGTCCTAAGAGAAGACTTATTCAGATAATCCCTCAGACACATTCAGTTCCCAACCTGAAATTTCAAAATGAATTTCAACCTTCAAATGCACTGGTGAAGGAGTCAAATGAATACACGGAAAGAGAGAAAAATCCCCCAGGACGTCTCAGGTCACTTCCCACTTCACTTACTGTCTCCCATCATGTTGATATCCATGCTGTTGTACAACCAGGTGACGATGGGCACCGGGGAACTTGTCACGTTGCAGACGACCTCTGCATTGTCTCCCTGGCGGAACTCCTGGGGTGACTTGACATTTTGAAATGTGAGCTTCTCTGTGAGATAAGAGAGAAAGAGAGAAAAGCAATCAGCACAAAATTCATTTTCAGGTACGGATCAATGGAGTAACACCACTAAGGGGAACCGTGACGGGGACTTCACTGCAGAGTAAGAAGAAGTTCAGAGCTCACCACTGATCAAGCCTGCGTGAATACACAGACCTGAGGGTCACTGGCGCAGAGTCAGTGGAGGGATGGAGGACCCCCCTGACCCACGCAACATAAAAAGTCTCTCACGGATTTAACCCCCTCAGTATGTCTACCCCGGAATGGACGAATCTAAAAATGTAGAATTTTTCCTTTTATTAAGTTTAATTAAAAGCAGATAACAATACAAACAATCAAATCAAACTGAACAAAACCCAAGAGAAACAGAGGAGAGCCAGCCAACATAACAAATCTTTCAAGCCAAAAAGAAGGAACAGTATCCTTTTCCTTGATATAGAAAATCATTCTATAATGTTATTGATTAGATCCTGCCATATTTAAAAAAAAATAATAAGTTTTGAAAAGATCCTCTAAGTGAGAATTTGATTTTTTTTTCCCAATTTCAGATAGTGTAGCACATCAGTTACCCACTGACTTAAAGTTGAGCAAGAGAAGTCTACGTGCTAGTAGCGAGGTAAAGGCCATTAAAGTTTGTTTGTCCTTCTCCACTTTAAGCCCACCTTGCAGCCCACCAAGCATAGCTGTTAATGGGTTAGGAGTGATTGTGACACCAAGGCTGGCTGATAGGCATGCAAAGATTTTTGTCCAAAACGATTCTAATTTGGTGCAGGCCAAAAACATGTGGCCCAGCGAGGCTTGAGCTCGATTGCAACGTTCTGTGGCAACATTTTGGTTAGTTATAATCGAGACAAGTGCGCTCGTTGGAAGATTTTATGTAGAAAGCTTTTATCTGCTGTACCTCTAAATAATAACCACCTTTTTCCACCTTTACAAACAGATACACTATTCAATGTCTTGAAAATGTCCGGGATTAAAACACTTAGAGACTTGTACATAGATAATGTCTTTGTGTGACGGTGATTTGACGGTGAAGCACCTATGAAAACGGCAAAGATGACTTCAACACTTAATGTAAGTTCTATCTGCTCTCTGCCCATCGAGGGCACGTTTATATGTTGTGTGTCCTGCAGTATGTACAGCTCAGGTTTTCCGGCCGACAGTGCAGATAGCTTCACCTGCCAAAAATGTTTAGTTAATTTAGAGTTGGTCGGGAAAATACGCGAATTGGAGGGCCGCGTTAGGAATCTGATAGCGATTAGGCAAACCGAAAATTGGATCGACTCGGTTTGTTTAGACAATTCGGCTACATCTGATTCGGCTTCAGTCTCTCCAGGTCCCACTGTAGTCAGTGCGAGGCCGAAATCAGCAGCACCAATTCAGCCACAGGGCGAGTGGGTAACAGTAAGACGGGGGTCTAAGAATCCAAAATTTAGTCCCCCAGCACCCAGGTCACCAATTCGGACCCAGAACAGGTTCTCAGCTCTCCGCAGCGCGCCTGTGGAAACTGAGAATAATAAAGTGCTCATAATTGGCGATTCCATAGTGCGGAATGTTAGAATTCCAAACTATGTTAAACCAGCAGTTAATGTTAAGTGCCTTGCAGGGGCCAAGATTTCTGGCATAAAGGCCGCATTGGACCGTGTTGCCGACGATGAAGTATCTACCTTATTGCTGCATGTCGGCACTAATGATATTTATTTACAGCAATCTGAGGTATTAAAGCGGAACTTCATCTCTCTATGCACCAAAGCTAAAACAAAATGTCGGAATTTAATTGTATCTGGTCCCTTACCAAGATTGTATAGAGGGGATGTGATTTATAGCAGATTGCATTCCTTTCACTGCTGGCTAGAAACCTGGTGTGCAAATAAAAGCATAGCATTTGTGAACAATTGGGATGATTTTTGGGAAAGGCCTGGATTTTTCAGAAGAGATGGTCTTCATCCTAACTGGAGGGATCTTATGTATTATCCCAAAATATGGCAGCAAAACTGCCTGGTTGACTGATTAGAGCACCATCCAGGCCGCAGTCATGTGATCTTAAATCACAGGCTGTTGTTTATCCCACCTGTTATTTTCCTGAAGCTGTTACCCATAATCCCTGTTGTGGGGCATCCAGTAAATTTAGTCTTGATACAAACCATAAATTAATTGATAACCAAAAATAAGGTGTATAATTAGACCAAGGGATAAAACCAGACACTCCACCAGGGGCATCTGTAATAGAAATTTAATTCAAATTAAAACAAAAATATATCAGCAGTTCAGAAAGAACCATGCAGTTTTAAATGCTGTTTATTGAACATTCGCTCTCTTGGCACTAAAGCTGTTTTGGTAAATGATATAATATTAAGTACAAAATCTGATCTGTGTCTTCTTACTGAAACCTGGCTTAGTAAATGTGACACTGTTCCCTAGCTGAGGCGTCACCAGATGGATACTCGTTCCTTCATAAGTCTAGAGATTCTGGTCGAGGAGGAGGCCTTGGAATAATTCATTGTAACAAAATGCAAATCACTCCTAAAAATTTAGGCAACTTTACATCCTTTGAGGCATTCATTTTAAATATTAAAACAGATTCCAACACAATTATAGTGCTAGTCTACAGACCACCAGGGCCATATTCATTGTTCATGACTGAATTTAGCAACCTTCTGTCTGATTTGGCTATAAATTATGATCACGTAGTTCTGATGGGGATTTTAATGTACACATTGATGTGGAAACTGACACTTTTAGCAAATGTTTTACTTATTTGTTAAATTCAGTAGGATTTTGTCAGATTGTCAAAGGTCCAACTCATAATCATAACCATACATTAGATTTAATTATAACTTACAAAGTTGAAATTCAAAATTTAAATATTACTCCATTAAATGTAGTTATTTCCGATCACTTCTTAATTACGTTTGATTTAGTTCTGCCCATGCCAGCACTCGCAGATTAAAACAAAGACAGTGCACATCTAGATTGTAATTCTGCTTCAAAATTTATAGATACCTTGAGTAAGTCGAGTGTAATTGTGGAAAACCATTTAGATCAGTTAACATCAAATGTAAACGTGGAAAACAATTTAGATCAGCTAACATCACATTATAATGTGACCTTGAGAGATGCTCTGGACACAGTGGCTCCCCTAAAACAAAAGTAATCAAAGCACATAGAAACTCTCCCTGGTTTAATGAAAACACTCGAGCTCTTAAATTAGAGTGTCGAAAACTGGAGCGCAGATGGAGAACAACAAAGCTACATGTCTTTCAAATTGCATGGACAGAGAGTGTTAATAAATATAAAAAGGCCCTCTTTAAAGCTCGCTCAGAATACTATTCTACATTAATAGATAGCAATAATAAAAATCCTAGGGTACTTTTTAGAGCAGTGGCTAAATTAACAAATGGGAATTCAGATCAACAGTGCAAAATACCAACAGATATTAGCAGTACAGACTTTATGAACTTCTTCAATGAGAAAATTAAAAATATAAGATCCCAGATCTCAGCATCACAGTACAAACCAAATACTAGCTTAGCAGACCCTGCCACATTGCATTCAGCACTTTAATAATTTTAATCCTGTAACTCACCAGGAAGTCTTAACTTTAGTTACTAAAATGAAGCCCACTACTTGTTCCCTAGATCCAGTGCCAACAAAACTAGTAAAAGTGCAATGGATTTTCTTGCAGCCCCTATTCTAACCATTATCAATAGTTCATTACTGCATGGCACAGTACCTGATGCACTAAAAGTGTCAGTCATTAAACCTTTACTTAAAAAGTCAGACCTAGACCCACACATACTAAATAACTATAGGCCTATTTCAAATTTACCATTTCTCTCTAAAATACTAGAAAAGTAGTCGCCAGTCAGCTTCAGTCACACCTTACGCATTACAATTTATTTGAGAAATTCCAGTCTGGCTTTCGCACTGGTCATAGTACAGAAACGGCACTAACACGGGTTGTAAATGACATTCTGATATCCTCTGATGAAGGAAATTCCACTGTAATTATGTTGTTGGACTTAAGTGCAGCATTTGATACCATTGACCATTCTATTTTACTGCACAGGCTAGAAAACGATGTTGGGCTTACAGGCCCGTGCTCGCTTGGTTCAGTTCTTATTTATCAAATCGATTCCAGTATGTACAGAAATGTGCAGACAGTACTCCATCATTATACACAGAAGTTCAATATGGTGTCCGCAGGGCTCAGTACTGGGACCTTTACTGTTTTCACTTTACATGCTTCCACTGGGATCTCTCATTAGGAAACATAATGTTAATTTTCACTCGTATGCAGATGACACCCAGTTATACCTTTCATTTAAATCAAATGAAGTTTCTCCGATGTTGTCTTTAATTAGTTGTGTTAGTGAATTAAAGGAATGGATGAATGAGAACTACTTGTCTTTAAATACAGATAAAACAGAGATGTTAATTGTTGGAGGGAATGACGCTGATCACAGCAATATTTTGTCGTCATTTAACTCAGTTGGAATCCCAATTAATTTTACTGAATCAGCCCGCAATCTAGGAGTTATCTTTGACTCTAGCATGTCATTTAAAGCATATTACAAAGTCGTCCAAAACATGTTTTTCCATCTTAAAAATGTTAGGAAATTAAGGCGCTTTCTAAATAAACAGGATTGTGAGAAATTAATTCATGCATTTATCTCTAGTAGGATTGACTACTGCAATGCGGTGTTCACTGGCTGTTCAAACTGTTCTCTATACAGCCTCCAGTTAATCCAAAATGCGCTGCAAGAATTATTACAAGAACAAGAAAATATGAACACATAACCCCAGTTCTTAAATCTTTACACTGGCTCCCAGTTAAGTTTAGGGCAGATTTCAAAATCCTCCTTTTAACATATAAAGCATTAAATGGCCAAGGTCCGCTTACTTGTCTGAACTTATCATGACTTACAAACCTGAGCGCATTAAGATCTCAAGATGCCGGTCTGCTTAGGATTCCAAGGATTAATAAAATAACAGTGGGAGGTCGAGCTTTTAGTTACAGGGCCCCTAAACTGTGGAATGGTCTTCCTGCTTCCATAAGAGATGCCCCTCGGTCTCAGCCTTTAAATCCCGGCTGAAGACTCACTACTTCAGTTTAGCATATCCTGACTAGAGCTGCTGATTAACTGTACATACTGCATCTCTGTTGTTAGTCATTAGCACTATAACATAAGTAACATGATAATTATATTTGAATACTAACCCTCACCTATTCTGTTTCTGTTCTCGGTACCCAAATGTGGCAATTGGTGCCACGGCCCACCTGCCAAGTTGTTTGCCTGAATATGGTAAAGTCATCCCTGATGGAGGATCACAGGAATCATGGGAAAGAGGGGTCCTTTCATCGGAGCAACGTTTCAGCCGTGGCATGGCCAAATGGGAAGGCAGCTAGATGGATGAGGTCTCCAGGACTCTAAAAATATCCAAACCTAATTATGTCATATCATCTACTGTTAAACCGTACTTCTAAAATTTTTATTATTATGCTGTCTTAAGGAATTGTTCTGTTCTGTATATTGTATTGTATTGACCCCCTACTTTTGACACCCACTGCACGCCCAACCTACCTGGAAAGGGGTCTCTCTTTGAACTGCCTTTCCGAGGTTTCTTCCATTTTTCCCTACAAGGTTTTTTGGGAGTTTTTCCTTGTCTTCTCAGAGAGTCAAGGCTGGGGGGCTGTCAAAAGGCAGGGCCTGTTAAAGCCCATTGTGGCACTTCCTGTGTGATTTTGGGCTATACAAAAATAAACTGTATTGTATTGTATTGTATCCTACGAACAATTACGCTTCTCATCGACACAATTCCTCCACTACTTTCAAGCTAGAAACTTTGCTAAACAGAATCTGCCCAATTTTCCTCACCTTCCACCTTGTTCTATTCCAGAAGAATTATTGCTCAGATAGCATCTCTACAATTTATAAAAATATTCTAAAGAAGATTTTTTTGTAGCTGAAGACCTATCCAGGTCTGGATGTAAAACACAATTAAAGCGTCCAGCCATTATAATTTTATGATGTGTTCACATTAGGAATAGGTGCGAATACATTTTGGATGCACTGGGTGCAGAAATATCTATCAGAATTACTTTAGTATTAAATAAATTTCCCATCGCCATATGACATATCATCCTTCAAGATCAGATATTACTTCTGACGCTACAAATGGCATAGTTCTGTGTATTAACACCCCTAGTTTTTTATTATTTTTTTTTTTTGAATAGCTGGAATGAAAGATGTGGCCAATCCAGTCCCTTGGCAACCAAAACCAGTCCTTACTTATTATGCGAGTCTCCTGTAAAAAATACAATCTTGGCATTTAGACCTGTTAAGTGAGAAAACACTTTCTTTCTCTTTATTTCATGATTGAGACCTTTGACATTCCAGTTCACTGTTTGGTCATATAAACATTGCTTCTGAACTGTTGTTGACATTTTTTACTCTTAGGTTAAAATAGTACTGTATCAGGGCTAATGGGGAGTGAGAACTTGAACTCCCAGCAGTCCCTGAATTGGCCCTGATTGGTCATCTACTGAAGGTGCAGGGGCTGGTGGAGATAAGGAGGCCAACGCTCGATCTAAAAGGAGGCCAGTTATACACAGAGAGAGTGGAGGTCTTTTGTTGTTTCGTGTCTTGAGTTGCCTTTCTGTTTGCCTTCACCTTTTACTACCTGTGGATTCTTGTTTTGTCCTGGATCATCTCCTGTGTTGGTGTATGGACTGTCTGGTGTCTTCCTGTTGCATGAGGACTGTATGAGGACTTGTTGTCGACCTGCGAAGAAAGCAGCGCTCATCATCTCACGTCATCATCAGGAAATACTGGTAGGACTGATCTTTACATATATTTACAGCGCGCTGATCTCTGGACTTTTCAAATCCCCAACTTTTCACTGCATTGGTTGTTGTTTTCTATGGACTTTCTCACGGACTTCATTGTGTGTGGTTTTTGTTAGTAATTTGTGGGTGCTTAATTTGTGTTTATTGTATAAAGGAAACTATACTTATTATACTAATAAATCACCGTCAAAAGTGGTGTGAATCTTAGCTGGGTTTTTTAGTCTGCTACAATTACATATGATAGCTTTGACCTTGATTTCATATTATTGTCAGATATTACGGCTATGGAGCCTATTGTTGTGTTGGCATTAATAGTTATTGGGGTAGAATGGATAAATAAGAAATAGCAAAGATCTCTCTCTCTCTCCCCCTCCCAATTTTTCCCTTTCTGAGTGAGACACTTTACGAAGTCTTGGCCCTCTGACATGCCAAGAGAGGCAGAGCACATCCAGAATAAAACTTTTTTCAACAAGAAAGTATGTAATTGTGTATAACTGAAACATCCATCCATCCATCACTTTTCCAACCCGCTGTATCCTAACTACAGGGTCACGGGGTCTAATGGAGCCAATCCCAGCCAACACAGGAACAAGACCGGTAACAAACCCCGGGCAGGGCACCAGCCCACCGCAGGACACACACACACTAAGCACACACACGCTAGAGACAATTTAGAATCGCCAGTGCACCTAAACTGCATGTCTTTGGACTGTGGGAGGAAACCCACGCAGACACACATGTCAATACCAAAACGTCCACATGTATACAGTAGAAGAGGTATGTTGAGTGCCCACTGCTGTGCTGATGCAGATTCGGCATTAATCCTCTGGGTGATATATTTTACCTCACCAACGCAGAGCCTGACGTCTCAATCAGGACAGCAGAGTTTTACACACTTTTCATTTCCTATTTTTTCTCTTTTGCTTGCACATACAGGTATGTGGGTAGAATGTCAGTGTCTGATCCACAGGATCGTCGTGCCCCTTGAATTACTGTAGGCTACCAAAGAGCAAGGCTTAGCGACTTCTTTTCTCGACAGAAATATTCACAGTTGCCACATTGTGTTTAGGGGACTAACATCTTGCTTGTCGTTGCACTTGATGACAATTATTTTGAATTTTTTTTTTTTTGTCAAGCAGCTATTGTCGCACCATGGTGAAGCGTCACATGACCAAATTCACCGAGCGTATCATGGCAGTTTGGCCATACCCTATCACTATCCTTGTCAACATCTGATGACCAATTCACCTCGTCATCATTATCACTAAATTCAAGCAATGGTACAATTTGCTCTAAAGCTGCCTTTATTTAACCATAAATTGGCAGAAAGCATAGAAATATTCAGGCTTTTTTTTTTTTTTTTTATTGGCAGCATGATGTTATTTTACTAGCTGCCCGCCACAGCTCTGCCCACGTAGGAGTTATACAGGACAAACTTTAAAAATTCAATTAATAATAATAAATGTAATACCGGCCAAATGGAAGGTTAGGTACACTCCATCAGCAAACGTTGGGACAGTATCTAATCGTGTTCAGCGCTGATGGGAAAGCGTCCTCCGCGTGGGGAGGAAAACACGTGGCCGTGATATCTCTGGCAATGATCAGGTAACCTCTAAAATACACATAGCTCTGATGTCTCTCAAAAACGTCAAACGTTACTCCTTAACAATCTCTAGATGACAATGTCTGATAAACAAACAGGTATCGCTAGCTGAGCGGAGGGAAGGTGCGCTCCAACATGTGGCAAGAGGTGGACTGACATGAACGGTGGCTGGCACATGAGTGAGGAGGACCCTGCCCCTCAGCCCACTGCCAGTCTCTTAGATTTGTACAAATAAATCGGTATCGCAAGCAAACTATGATACTTAGTGTGATGAACTGGAATAGTCAAGAAAATTATAGGAAAAAAATCTAAATCCGTTAAGTAGTTTTCTTGTGAAGAGTGGACAGACAGACATTGGATTTTTTTTATATATATCACAAAACATAAATCACATGTGCAAGATAATTTACAGAAATGTCTCAATCTGTTCGCCATCATGTTCATCACACAAAAACCAATGATCAACAGTACCATTTAAAGCCGGGACACACAACAGATGATACCACAGTCTGTATTCTGTCCTTCAGGTCAATTATATTATGGACTATCATGCTATACACGCGCTGCTCCTTCACCAGACCCCATAACCAGAAAGCACAGGGTGTCAAATCAGGGGAGTGTGGAGGCCATGGCAATGGTCCACCATGACCTGTCCATCGAGGTGTGGTTGAGATATAAATAATCCATTAGTGTTAACCTAATTTTCACTCATGCTATACATATACATATACATATACATATATATATATATATATATATATATATATATATATATATATATATATATATATATATATATATATATATATATATATATATAAACATAGATAAACATAGATAATACTGCACTTTTCCTTCTATAATCTACTCCTGGGGTGGGTAGTGCCAGCCATTTTTCCATCCCCTATACACTTGAGTATTAGAGCATTAGAATAAAGTTGATGGCAGCAGGTCATTGAGGCCTTCAGATTAGCCAATTACATAATTATATTCACATATTGTCTCCACAATAACATCAATTCAATATCTGAATGTCCCCCTAAGTCCTACTGTCAAGTTTATTCAATTTGTCTGTTGTTCTCTGTGTGAAGAAATTCATAATTCTAAACAAACCATTACTGGCACCTCCTAATCTGTGTTTGTGTTGTTTAGCGGAAAGGCCTCATCTCTGTTTCAGTCACTCCTCAGTGGTCACTCCATGGTCTTGAATTAGTGGACAGTCATTCCTTATGGAGGCGGCACGGTGGCGCAGTGGGTAGCACTGCTGCTTCGCAGTATGGAGACTGGGGGTTTGCTTCCCGGGTCCTCCCTGCGTGGGGTTTGCACGTTCTCCCCGTGTCTGCGTGGGTTTCCTCCCACAGTCCAAAGACATGCAGGTTAGGTGCATTGGCAATCCTAAATTGTCCCTAGTGTGTGTGCTTGGTGTGTGTGCGTGCCCTGTGGTGGGCTGGCGCCCTGCCCGGGGTTTGTTTCCTGCCTTGCGCCCTGTGTTGGCTGGGATTGGCTCCAGCAGACCTGTAGTTACGATAATGGATGGATGGATTCTTTATGGATTGCTATCAACGCCCCTGAATCAGTCTGTCAGCATTGATCTCTGTCCGTGGTTCTGAATCAACTGATTTGCTTCTCTCTGAACTTTTCCTAGCACTGCTATATCTTCAGTTAAATAGAAACTCAAGCTAAGCTCCAGATGAGGCCTCGCCAGTCTATATTGCAGTTTAAGTATAAAACTCCTTTAGTTGTCTTTCCGCCTATGCCAGCCATTAAATTGGCACTACTCATTCTCTACACGAACGCAGTGACAGCTGTGGCTGAATACAGATTTGCTCACTGTGGGTGTTCGGCTCTGTTAAGGTTGTGTCCTGACTGCACTCCTGTTTGTGGCTTTCATGGACAAGACATCAAGATGCAGCCAAGGAGGTGAGGGTGTCCAGTTTGGGAGGCTTGGGGTGTCATTGTTGCTTTATTCAGATGATGTTGATTTGTCTGCATTGTGTGGCACAATTGTGTGATTATCTGACACATGGGAAGCAGACGGGATGAGGATCAGCACCTTCAGGTGTGATACCATAGTTCTCTCTCAGAGCGGGGTGGATTGCTCTCTCCAGATGAAGAGTGAACGACTGCTTTTAGAGGAAGAGTTCAAGTGTCACGCCATCTTGGTCACAAGTCATGGAAAAGGAAAATGTGAGGCTGACTAACAGATTGGAGTGGTGGAAGCTCTTTTGACTGTGCCTCACTGGTCCATGCTCGTGAAGTGGGAGTTGAATCTAAAAACAAAACTCTCTTTTCACTGGTCGGTCGATCTACGTCTCTGTCCTCAGGTATGCTCATGAGGTGTGGGCAAGAACTGAAAGAGAGACATTGGGAGTACAAGCAGGGCCACTGGGCTGATACTCTGTGAATTCTGGGAGTCTCAGTGTAAAGCGGTTGCTCTTCTGGATCAGAATGTGCCATCTGTGCCAGCTTGGGCATGTCATAAGGATGCCCCCGAGCAGCTCCTCAGGGATTTCCTAATGGGTGGAGACTCTGTGCCAAACCTAAGACATGCTGGAGGAAAGATATCTCTCAGGTAGTTTGGGACTGTCTGAGAATTCCCTAAGAAGAGCTGCAGTCTGTAGCTGGTGACTGGGACGTCAGGGAGAACCTGCTAGGCCATACTGAGGGTACTATATGAGCTAAAATCCTATTAGCCTTCTTAACAGCTTCTGTAGACTGTCTGGATGTAACCAACATTCATAGGAAGTATATATATATATATATATGATAGACGCCTTCTTAATTGTTATATGTGCTCACTCAGGACACTGTCACTTAGTAGACTGCCAATACAGGATGAAGAGAAATTAAAGGACAAGCTTCCTCCTGCCCGGTTCCTGACTCAAAGAGGTCCTAGGTGAGGACAAGATTTCTTTCTTTAATATATTACCAATTTATTTCTTCAATTGTATGTCGCTTTTAAATTTTAAAAAATGCAATTTAAATAGATAGATAGTGTGGTGGGCGGCCAGGTCCCATGCTTGGCTGTGATGCCCCTTCTACATATGTTCTGTTGGAGCAACCATGGGTGTCTCAGTACCTTCCCTGGGATGCTTGGTGGCAGCCTCCCTGGCTGACGATGGTGCCTCAGTTTCCTGCAGGGTTCCATGGGAGATGGAGTTCTCCACAACCCTGTGGGGATCTGTGGTGGCCGCCAGGTGCTACTGCATGGATCCTGGAGCAAACCTGGACATCTCTTCAGCCCCGCCCAGAAGTGCAATTAGCAACAGGTGATCAAGCACCAGGAGCACTTCAGGGTGGGTTATAAAAGGGGCCAGCCACCACCACTCAGGGGCCAGAATTGGGAGGAAGAGGACGAGGTTGCCTGGCAGGAGTGGTGGTGCCAGAGGAAGAATTGTTTTGTGTGGTTTGTGATACTGTGCTTGGAACTCTGTTGTGGCTGGAGGGTTCATGGGGAAGACATGCCCTCCAGCTGAAGAAAGAAATAAAAGTCTCTGTGTTTTTACATGTGCCTCTGAGTGAGTCTGTGCCGGGTTGGGCGCTATATAGCATCTAGATAGATAGATAGATAGATAGATAGATTGATAGATAGATAGATAGATAGATAGATAGATAGATAGATAGATAGATAGATAGATAGATAGATAGATAGATAGATAGATAGATAGATACAGTGTTTGAAAGGCACTATATAACAGATAGATGTTTTGTGAAACTCATGTTATTTAGGGAAAGCAACGTTAGGCAGTCAGGTTTATTTAGCCTTTGATTTTTGTTTTGCGTATTGCATTACTGGTGTTTGATTCTCTGTCTTCCTGGTTTGGGACGCATTCTGTTTATTCAGCATTCAACAGCAAACAAGCCATTGAGCCCAACAAAGACTGATAATCCTACCCATCGAGTCACAATGGACTCCTAACATCCTGCTGTCTACCACATGGACACTGAACAGACACAGGAGGCTGGATTCGTCCCTAAGCAGCACCAACCACTGCACCATAATGTCAACAGTCTTTAAATAATTCTAACTTTTCTTCCTCATGTAGGGTTGTCTCCTGCCTTGTGCTTGACGTATGGATGGATAAGCTCCACCCCTCGTGACCTTCAGTTGGATTAAAATTATTTTGCATGTTCCACACCTTGCACTCTTGTCTTGCTCACTCAAGCTGGCTACCACCTCTTCTCACATTCAATAAGAGCAGAACCTGATGGTTAACACAGCAGCCTCACACCTCCAGGGACTTGGATTCAAACATGAAGTTTATTCTCTGTGAAGTCTGATGAGCCACCATGGTGTCCTACCCAGACTTCATTATTCTAGAAATCTTGAAATCTGAAATGAGTTTACCGCTACAAGAGTACAATATAAATAAATAAATAATAATCAGAATAGTAAAACATTTTTAGAAGCAGAGTTAGCTGTGTCTTGTTTTTAATATTTTTACTGGGAAACAGCATGACTCAGTTCCACTCCGAGGATTGTGCAACGAAGCATTATTAAATGAAAAATATTATGGAAATGACAGGATCCTCCGTGGAAGAGTGGCATCTTGGAAGGATTCAGAGCTTCTCTTTCAAAGGATTGCATATTTTTATGGAGCTTAATGGCTTCTTTTTCTTTTTCTTTTTTATTTATTGCCCTTCTCAGTTCTTAAAATGCCAGATTAAACCTTTAATGCCAAGCTATAGCCTGGCAAAATGACTGAGTGGCTACAGAGGCCAACCATTCTTCAGTTTTCCTTTACAAGAGTCAACACTACCAAAGCAGCAATGGGTTATATGGCAATAGCACAAGGTACAGGGGAACAGGAACATGAAATACTCCATAAAGATTTCAGAAGTCGCTATTGCTGTATTAGTGTTGCACGTATAACAGAACTGGAAACGAAACAAACCCCCCAATGTTTAGAATGGCACTATACAAGCATTACGCAAATTTCAGTAGTGGCAGTTAATGTTTGTGTAAAGGCACCTCATGCTTTACCGAAATTGGAACTCTATGGGGCATCCTGCTCTCTGGTGTTCAATATATTTGTTATTCATCAGGCAGTAAACACCAAGGACGATCAAACCTCATGTTCTTTAAAGAATTATCGTTATATTAGAGTGCTGAAAAGTCCTATGGGGGTCCAAAACCTTTCCCAGCCCCAATCCCACTCCTTCTATCCAGCATGACAGACACATTCTGGGCTAAGAGTTACTCCCAAATACAAAGAGTCACATCTACCATGTTCTGCACCAGAATCTGTTGGCGATTTTTGAAACTTGGTGGGACATTTCAAATCCAGGTGGTGTCTCCCTGGTGGGTTATGAAACTATGAATGTGCCCTGAACCTTATTTATTATTTTTTTTATAGATTTTCCCCCTTGATGCCACCTTCTTCCAATAGCCCAATTGTACCTAATAAAGTGGCCAGTTGGTGTATAAGTTGTGGTGATACGAGATATGACACGAGATCCAAGATAAATGTTGGGGCATCATAGGGGTCACCCCATTTAATAAGGGAATTGGGTATATCGAAATTGTGCTCCAAACAAAACTATAAGACTGGAGTGTCTTCTGAAGTGAGGGGTCAGATCTGGGGTTGGCATGGAGTGCCATCCTGGGCTGAGCTTACATCCAAATGAGACCAAACCGTCAGGGAGCACCTCAGATTTATAGCCTTCTGACCAGAAGAGGCGGAGTCAGTTGGCCAGAGTGCACATCTTCACGGTGCTGTGGGAATAGAAAGAGGTGACACCGTTAGTGACAGCGCCCCCTCTCATCCTGGGGTGGTATTGCTCACCTTGAATGAACTCATAAGGTGAAACCTCAGACGTGCATGTGTGACAATGTTAACTTGGACAGGTGCAAGGGTTGACCTTTGTGGGGGGCGGCCATTTTTAATTGCATGCTTAAGTCCAGACAGGAGGTGACTTCAATGGTTCTGTCACCCAGCATGTTGTTCAGCAGTTCAGCTAACTTTGTCCAAGGAAATATTCTGAGGAATACTCTGAGAAAGTTCTAGATAAACTTATAGCAGTGGGTATGAACCAGGAGTCAGATGTTTATAGGATGTACACATGGGAAGATTTACAGATGTTAGTCGTGACACTCGTGCCATTAGTACCCAGCAAAAACACTCACTGCTATAGAGGGGGCAGGCAAATTCCATATAGATGGTGCCCAGGCTGGGATTTGAACCCAAGATTGTACAGCTACGAGGTACCATTGCTAAAAATGGAACCCACTTGTCCGATTTCACAGGCTACATGGGCTGCAGCAGATACCAACCCTGGACCAGATGCACCTATTCTCATGTTTGCCCACCACTGGGCAGCCAACCCAGCACTCATGTCACTAGCATGTTGGTGGAAAGTGAAGCACCTAGCAAACATCCACACGGACATAGACAGAAAGTGCCGACTCCACATAGATGGGGTCCATCTCTGGATGAAGTAACATTCAGCCCCACATAGAAGTGGGAGAAGATGCAGTGGAAGAAGATGATGATTCTGTAGCTATGAGGTAATAATGCTAAAAGAAAGGGACCCATCTCTTTATTGATATCACTTGTCTGATTTCAGGGAGACTGGAGCCCACAGCCAGCTTGAGTTGGGTCTGACACAAGGCAGGAACGAACCCCGGACAGGATACCAGTCTTCTACAGCATATTCATGTTAGTGGAAGCCACAGCCAGAGAAAACACACACTGATATAAAGAGAATGTGCAAAAAACTCCAACAGATGGTGCCCAGGACTCTGGCGCTAAGAGGTTAAATCACTAAAAATTGAACCCCCTTGTCAAATTTCACAGCCGGCTTGAGTGGTATCAGGAACTCACCCTGGGATGGATGCCAGTCTTCTGCAGCATATGCTGATGCCCACACCCACACCATGCAGCTAACCTGTCACTCATGTGAGCCACAGCCAGAGAAAACACACACTGATATAAACAGAATGTGCAAAAACTCCAACAGATGGCGCCCAGAACTGTGGCACTATGAGGTAAAGTTACTAAAAATTGAACCCCCTTGTCAAATTTCACGGCCGGCTTGAGTGGCATTAGGAAGCAAACCTGGGCTGGATGCCAGTCTTCTGCTGCATATGCTGATGCCCACGCCCACACCATGCAGCTAACCTGTCACTCATGTGAGTTGTATGTTAGTGGAAGCCAACGCCAGAGAAAACACACACTGATATAAAAACTCCAACAGATGGCGCCCAGAACTGTGGCACTATGAGGTATAGTTACTAAAAATTGAACCCCCTTGTCAAATTTCACAGCCGGCTTGAGTGGCATTAGGAACTCACCCTGGGATGGATGCCAGTCTTCTGCAGCATATGCTGATGCCCACACCCACACCATGCAGCTAACCTGTCACTCATGTGAGTTGTATGTTAGTGGAAGCCAAAGCCAGAGAAAACACACACTGATATAAACAGAATGTGCAAAAACTCCAACAGATGGCGCCCAGAACTGTGGCACTAGGAGTTATAGTTACTAAAAATTGATCCCCCTTGTCAAATTTCACAGCCGGCTTGAGTGGCATCAGGAAGCCACCCTGGGCTGGATGCCAGTCTTCTACAGCAGATTCTCCTGCACACACCTCTCACCATTTCTACTTTAGGCTTCCAGGGGGGTTTAAGGGTTTATGAGGGGGTCTCAAACCCCTTATAGATCATTACCATGTGAGAAAAATGAAAGATTGCAGCATCAGCGCCCCTTAGAGATTAAGATGCGGATAACTTTTTTTTTTTTTTCCATGATTTACAACCATCCTCTCCAGAATTTTCATTTCATCTTCAAGGGGACAAAATAAATGTTTGAGGTTTCAACGCCTCCTTTTTATTCTCCGCCATATGGCCACCGTAAATTTCATTTCTTCATTTGAATTGAAGACACTGGCTGGGAACAGCTGCTGAGATCTGCATTTTGCTAACTGCTAAGCACTCACATGGCGGGCGCTTTCACCGAGTTTTGATGTGCAGAAAATTCATTATAGCCAACAGACGGCCTGCTGCTTTTGATTTTGGATAAGAAACCTGGCAGTGGTGACCCTGAGTACCCCTGAGGACTGACTCGGGCAAACCTAAAAAGTTTATTACGAGGAAAGGCACAACACCAGGGGGTCCTGGGGCAGATCCCAGTCTGGTCCTTCATGTGTTCTTCTCGTGTTTATGGGGACTTCTTAAAGACTTCACTTTTTATTTTGGGTGGCGTGATTAACAATAAATGCTGCCTCATCCTAGTCTGGTCATTTTGTGCATGGAATTTGTTTGTTCTCACTGTGTTTGTGTGGGCTTTTTAGAGAGAGAGTGGGTGGCATGGTCTGTGCTGTTGCCAAAATTAAATCAGTGCCATGAAGTTGCATGAAGAGTGTTAGATGGCATTTCATTTTTCTCATGGATAGCCTTTCTTGTATTCCAGGCCCCCTGGTATGGGGCTGTTTCTCTTCTCACCCTGGATGGGATGCCTTCGCCCAGAAATGGACAAGGGGGGTGAAATTGAGGTGTCTGAAATGGATGCTGGGCAAATTCAAACAGAAAGTGACTGGGCAGGACATTCTATCCAGGTCAGTGATGCTGCCAGGCAGAGGACTTTATAGTCCAAATCAGGCGATCATCATGTCGGTCTCTACACAATAGGGTGACAAAGTGGGCTTCACGGATATTCAACAAGAAAAATACAATTCAACAGACGTCCATCAATCCATATTAGACCTCCAGTTCAGGGTGCAGGAGCCTAGCCAAGGAGGATCAGAGCAGGGGTCCCCATCTCCAGTCCTGGAGGGCTGCGGTGGCTGCAGGTTTTCATTCTGATCCTTTTCTTAATTAGTGACCTGTTTTTGCTTCTAATTAACTTCTTTTCTATTCATTTTAACAGACTTGTATTTTTTAAGATTTGTTCCCCTGAATTTCTTCAGTTCTTTCCTTAAAAACAAAAATGAAATGTGAAGTGAGGGAGCCAACAGAAGACCAGCTAAGTCAGGGCCTCCAACTCCAGTCAATTTCACTCCAACCAGTTGCTTAATTAGGCGCCGAGTCTTGTCTTTAATTAAACCCGTTCTTTAATTTAATTCCCATTGTGCAGTGGCAGACAGTTCAGAAATTGTTGATTTTCTCTTTTCTTAGAGCACTGGGGACCTGAGCAGATCAGCATTCCTGACACCTTCACCTTTCTTTATTTTCAGATATTGTATGATGGTCACAGTTTGCTGGTCATGTTTTGGCTCATTTTATATCTCATTATTTACAGTCAGTCACACAGGGTCACGGGAGTCTGCAGGAGCCAATCCCAGACAACACAGGGCACAAGGCAGGAACAAATCCCAGGCAGGGTGCCAGCCCACTGCAGGGCACACACACCCACACACTAAGGACAATTTAGGATCGCCAATGCACCTAACCTGCATGTCTGTGGGAGGAAACTGGAGCACCTGGAGGAAACCCACGCAGACTCGGGGAGAACATGCAAACTCCACGCAGGCAGGACCTGGGAAGTAAACCCAGGTCTCCTTACTGCAAGGCAGCAGCACTACCCACTGCGCCACCGTGGCGCCCATGTCATAATTGTTTGGCTGCTAATTGAGGAAAAAGAAACAATTAAGGGATCTGAGTCTTCAAGAGCAAATCAATTCAAATTAGGAGCAAAAACAGGTCACTCATTAAGAAAAGGGTGAGAATGAAAACCTGCAGCCACTGCAGCCCTCCAGGAGTGGAGTTAGGGACCCCTGAATTAAGGGGTCTGAGTCCTCATAAGTGAGTCAATTCAATTGAAATCAAGAGAAGTTAATTAGCAGCAAAAACAGGTCACTCATTAATTAAAGGGTTAGAATGAAAACTTGCAGCCACTTCGGCCCTCCAGGAGCAGAGCTGCAGACCCCTGGATTATACATAAGATGGAGACCCATCTGTATGGATGCCATTTCACCTCATCACAGTCATTTTGTCCTGAAATGATGAACATCTTATTAAGTTACTGGCATGCACTATAAATGAGTTGACAAAGGAGGAGTCATTTTAGAGTAAATTAAACTCTGGGGTATTGACAGCCCTCCTCCAAGAATATGGGATGATATAAGGCAGAGGCTCCTTCTGGACAGCCAGTGACCGTATCTATACGAGCCGGACGTCTGGTAGAGAAGAGACCCCATGTTTAGCATTAGTTCCCATGCACCTCTCTCTCTCTCTCTCAGGATTCACAGCTTGGTCAGTGTCCTGCCGACTACGCTACTCCTTGTTTTTCGTTTCTAAAAGGCAGAGTTTAAGAAATTTGCATTTCATTCACTTGATGTAAAGAGTTGGTTTAAATATGACCGGCTGTCGTATTTAATGAGCTTTAGCGATTCACATAAGCCTACAACAGATTTGATCTAATAACCAAATGACCATTAGATAGATAGATAGATAGATAGATAGATAGATAGATAGATAGATAGATAGATAGATAGATAGATAGATAGATAGATAGATATGAAAGGCACTATATAATAGATAGATAGATAGATAGATAGATAGATAGATAGATAGATAGATAGATAGATATGAAAGGCACTATATGATAGATAGATAGATAGATAGATAGATAGATAGATAGATAGATAGATAGATAGATAGATAGATAGATAGATATGAAAGGCACTATATAATAGATAGATAGATAGATAGATAGATAGATAGATAGATAGATATGAAAGGCACTATATGATAGATAGATAGATAGATAGATAGATAGATAGATAGATAGATAGATAGATAGATAGATGTGAAAGGCACTATATGATAGATAGATAGATAGATAGATAGATAGATAGATAGATAGATAGATAGATAGATAGATAGATAGATAGATTCACATTACTATGCCTTTCTACAGATCAGCTGACACAGATTTAGCCAGCACACTGTACAGCAGGAGAGGCTGTGTGTGTGTGTGTGTGTGTGTGTGTGTGTGTGTGTGTCTGTGTGTGTGTGTGTGTGTGTGTGTGTGTGTGTGGAGTGGTCCGCTCTGCTCATGCTCAACCAGAGCCATGGTAGTTGGTGTGAATTCTACAGCAATACAAGAGTGACTTGCACTTGGTGAGATGGCGCAGGTGTACACTTTTAAAGTTTTTCTGCACTTGCACACACCTCACTTCTCACTAGTGAAGGCCTGTGTGTGTGTGTGTGTGTGTGTGTGTCTTATTCACCCCAAGCAGACACACTCAGCTTTGGGGTACACACATGCTGTATGTTCACACAATGAGCTCCCATATATTTGCCTGAGACGGGTGCCAGCCTGTCCCGTTCAGTTTGTGCCACGGCCTAACTCGACTACACATCCATCTTGGACAAGATACCCCCTGTCCCGGCCCACTTAGTTGACGCCTCTTACAGTTCACCAATATAGTAAAACTACTAGCGTGTCTTCAGGTTGCTTTTTACCCCCAAAGACCACACGCAGCTCGTGTTACACATGTAAAGTATGTGATTCCACAAGGCAACGTCAGTCAAACAGCATCAAGGGAAACTCAAGATACACTTACCGACAGCAAAGGCAGTATCTACATTTAGTTTAACTTAACGTTAGCCATCTTTAAGCACCTCAGCTTAAGTAAAGTCAAATAGGCTCAACCATATTGATTTTGCGTAACTTTACAATACATTAAAATGACAACTAGTGGCTCATTTGCAGGGCGAGAACACAATTAAAAAATGCATCACCACACTTCACACACACACGCACTCCACCACGGAGTGTCCATGAGATGCAAAAAACAAAAACTGTAAGACACGGCTCTTAAGTCACATGACCCCTGTCAACGTCATATAACTGTTCTGTATTTAAAGATAACTGGATTATATGCTGTTGAAATTGGGCAGCAATTTGTAACATGTTATATAACATTAGGCCCACATTTATGAAATCCTGGTGCTGCTACTGGCCAAGGTAGAGCGCTTAGGGCTGATTTTATTCTTCACACTCGGAATGTGTATGCGTCATGGCCGCCGCGAGTTCCCAGCATTCTTTTGACACGTCGTCAGAACTTAACGCAACGTGTGCTGGCGTATGCATTCAAGTTTTGATACGTGACATCAGCATCGTTATCGTTATATATTCTTATATTCTGTATACGTTTAAACACAACCAATTCCACAGGGCGATGAACAACAGGAACACTTTATTTTAACGAAACTGAACCAACTGCAAACGCTATTATCTTTCTCACACACGTGTCTCTCTTTCGCTCATTTCATACACACTGCTCTAAACTCCACAAATCCTTATTTATATTAAACATAGACACACAACCATGCCCTTTACCATATAAGAAATAGCAGGATAGCCCTTGACTATTACAAATGAAGATGTACACATAACAGTTATTTACTATCGACATGTGACAGCAAGCCGCATTACAGCTCCTTCAGGATCAATGTTCGATACTTGATGAATGCTTCGATGCGGTGAAGCAAATCATCAGACTTGAATGCCGACATGCGACTGTCTTCATGGTGCTTTGCTTATCCCTCTCTCACATAGGCAATACAAGCGTTGCATATTCTTCATCGTAATGATACGACACGTTTAAAGGTCTTCTGTGTGGCTGTTGCCATCTTGCTTATTTTATTATTGCACCTTTGCAACAGCATCAGAATGCAAAGAATTTTTATCTTTAACATCTTTCATCTCTCAACTCACAACACTGAAAAAGCAGATGTTGTTTTCTCACCGTGATGATTCCTCACACTGCCGCCTGGTGGAATCCTCCAGATTTACATAAAGTAAGCAGGCAAGTATTGACAGTACACTGCTTGGTAACAACGGCGTCCTCAGGCGCATGCGCCACATAGCGTTAAGTATATCCCCCAGACCTGAGAAGAGCGCGTATAAAAGACCACCTCAGCTGCTAAAGGGGACCTTGGGTGGGATACTGGCTTTAGATCGGCTCATTGTACCTGGGGAGAGTGTGTTAGATAATGTTGCGACTGAGCCGTCCCCAGGTGAGTGGCGATGTATACGCACAGGCTCTGGGTGAGGTACTGCAGAGGAGCCAAAAATGAGGTGCCGGTGGTCCTTTTAGGAGCTAACTGCCAGAGTGCCAAGCCTCGATCTCTCGCTGCCCCCCAGTTATTACAATATCTAAAACTCTGCGCGTATCTGTGTATGTGCATAAGGGTTTCCGATTATCCATAAAGCACCACAGTTCCGCTACTTAGCCCTCTAAGGAAAACGTTTATGCAAAGT